>NW_015161407.1:1234071-1235080 GCF_001447785.1 Gekko japonicus
CTCTTCCCTCAGATCTCTACTCATTCCCAAACACGTGCTTAATGAAAACCACCAAAGACCATCCGCAAACGTTGCCCGAAAACGTGTCGCGACAGCCCCTTAAAAAGTCCGCCCTAAAAAGGCCGCTGTCGACCAGGCCGCTACTGAATTGGCGACCGACGTCGACGCGCTCGCGTTCCGCCTCTCCCCGCCCCCGCGAGTCAGGCAGGAGCGCCGGAGAGGAGGAAGGCGCCATGTCCGTGCCTCCCGCCGGGTTCCCTCCGCCGCCCCTGGTGCCCGCGGCCGCCGGACCTGCCCTTCCCGGCGGGCCCAACGCTCTCCCCGCGAACCCGGGCGGCCCGGAGGACGTGCGGCTTTGCCGGAATGGTAAATGAGGCCGTCCGGGCCTAGGGGAAGGGAGGCGGAAGGAGAAGGGGCCGGCGGGCGAGAAAGGAGAGCTGAGCGGCCAGAGCTGCTGTGGGGGACGAGGAGGGAGGGGAGGTGTCAGTCGGGCAGGGAAGCCAGTGTCCCCGTGGAGTTGGGTGGACTGATGATGTTGGCAGCTGTCGGGAAAGGGCTGGACTTGTGGTGTAAAGGGGGTGAGGGCTTTAGGCCAGTAGAAGGGCATTTATGCTTTGGCATGGGGTTTGTAACTTTTCCCCCCGGCCGTGGGAAGATATAAGAGCATTCCGAGATCAGGTCAAGGTCCATCTAGTCCATTTACTGTATTTGACATTAGTCAGCCAGCTGCTTCTGGGAACCCCACAAATGTGGAGTTAAAGGCGACAGCCTTCCCTTGCAGCTTTTCCCCAGTAGTTGATGCTCAGAGGTACGATGCTTCTCTGAACCTGGAGGCTCTGCTTAGCTGCCATGGCTAATCGGGCAGCTCTCCATGAGCATGTCTGATTTCCTTTTAAAACAATACTTGTCAATGACAATCAGTGCATCTTGTGCTGGTGAATTTCTTAAGTTTACTATGGGCTGTATAAAGAAGTCATTATCAGTGCTATTTTGACTGTACTGCTAGTCA
>NW_015161407.1:1235122-1243475 GCF_001447785.1 Gekko japonicus
CTATTATAAAATGTATAACCTGTGTAAAATCTCAGTATACATCATTCATCATAATATATCTAATTGTTTAAGGGTGAGAATCCAAGTAGATTATACACTGAACTGGACCTGTATTTTCATTGCAGGGGATAGAAATTTACCATAGAGACAGTAGATTTTTTTGTCATTTTTGTTGGTTGATAACGGATTTCTGATGTTATGAGAGAGATACTTTTCTCTGTACACATAATTTGATAAACTTATTTTCGTTTACTTCATTTATAGTCTGTTTTTCTGAGAGTCAAAGTGGATTACACAAATTTAAAGCAAGGTGCAAATTAAAAATAATGCAGGAAGAACTGTATAATGTGTGCAACCAACCATGTAATAAAAACTGCATTACAAAATTAGAGAACAGCACACCAAAAACTATGTAATGTGTACAGTATTATGCCACAATGCCACATAGCTGGATTACAAAATTAGAGAAACAGTAAAATAGTATAATACATAACTAAGGGCAAAGGAATAAATGGTATCCAAAATTTCTCAGGCGTTGGGTTGGATCCAGGCAGCTTTTCTACTTAATCTTCCTGCCCAATTCCCTTGCATACTACAGTCCTTGTCTCAAATAGCTTTCGTATTTTATAGTTCCATGATCTTTTACTCAGTCTTTCTGGGGAGACAAACCAGGGCCCTTCCTTATTTTTTCAACAGCATAAATCTGATTAACCCTAATTCTTCTTATAAAATGGTCCTGAGCAGTTCAGTTTTTCACATTTTGTGAATGAAGTGTGTGGAAGACTTCCTGACCTCCTCAGGCATTGCAAGCGGTGGGAGCCACAGTAGAGGAAGCTCATGAATGGGCAGCTTCAGTGCTGTTGGTCACCAGTTCTGGAATGCGTTACCCCCAAAAGTTTCAGCTGGCATCTAGTTTGTTGCCTGTTTTATACCCAATGAAGACAACTTTATTTGCCCATTGTGTTTTTATTCTATCTTTAGTAATTTTTATTTATGCATTTTACATGCCTTGCTGTGTTTAATCTATAGATGTCATATTTGACAGACTTTGTTCTTTTTGTATTTTCAGGTATATGGTGATGTTATATATGTCTTCATCCTGCGCTGATTTTATTAGTAGCTATTGATTTTTGTGATGGCTTTTATAGTTGTTTTAGTTAATTTTTATCCCAGTTTTGTATTGTTGTATGCTGAAAGTTCTCTGAAGTGGTAAAAGAAATAAACGAACAGTGTAATTTGTAACAGGCCTTTGGTCAGTTTAGGTTTAGCTCAGTTGTTAGTACTTCTAACTCTGGAATATCCAGAGCAGCTCTGTGGTTGTGGTCTGCCTCTCTCAGGTATACACTAGAATTTTGAAGGTTTTCTTATAGATATCCCTATCTATAAGATACAGATTTATAGATCTATACTGCAGATAGAGATCCACCACCTTATTTTATCCTTAGGACTTCTCGTTTTGGTCTCTGTATTGTAGATATTCTTCATATGTGACAGCCACTGTATGAAAGCAAAGGGGGGTTGGGTAAAAAAGATCATCCAAGTGAATAGAACACATGTCCCTTGCTGGCTGTTAGCCAGCATATAACCTCAGATGTAGTGGATCTCTGAATACCAAATGCTGGAGACTGCCATTGGATGAAGGCCATTGCCTTCTTGCACTGCTTTCATGCTTTTCAGAGGCATTTGGTTGGCCACTGTTGAAAATGGGATGCTCAGTTAGATGGACCATAGATTATATATAGAATTTTATAGCTGTTTTGTTATGGTTCTTTTGGCTGTGAGATACATGTAAAATGAAACTCGTAAACTGAAATTTCCTTTTCCATGGAAATTGAAGATCCTTTCCACTGAATATGCATCTCTGTGTACCAGGGAAAGTGTGTCAGTATTAAAATGTAGATGTATGCCTTCAGCTACATTTGGACATAACAATCAAATCTTAGTCTGTGAGCCCTGCCCCAAGGCTGAAGACTACCTAGTGTAGGTTGTTTTCACAATAACAATAACTTTTTGTGTTGTTTGAATGCAGGCACTTTAATAAACTGGGAATCTTAACCATCGTTTAGTTCCTCTTTCCTAGTTTTGTGGGTGAGAAATAAACCTCAGTTTATTAAAGTGCTCAAATTTGGATGTCACAACAAATTGTGGTAAGATCAAATACTTGTTAGAATAGGAAATCTAGATTTGCAGTGTGGTGAGTGGTAGAAGGAGAAGGAGCACACAGATTTGGAAACTTTCAGGCTTTGCATTGTAAAGTAATTTTGATTTGTCGTGAGATCAGAATACAACTTTTGAGTCAGATGCCTGTGGACCAAAGCTGTTTTTTATAGTTGTTGTATTTTACTTTTTAAACATAAACACATGGATTTAGAGACCTTGTAAATGTATGTGACCGAAAGTTTTTAATCTGTTAGCATTGGCAAAGATTAATAGCGTTCTCGTAAACATACACAAGAAGTTGCAAGTGATATTTATGGCAGAAATCCAGGTCTGTAAGAGCAGTCAAGACAAATAACTTGTACAGTTCAAAAAGTAATGTAAGTTATTGTGTTTTAAATAAGCATATATAAGCAGCTTAATTACCAAATATGGTAGTGAAATAAATCTTCATGAACCAGAAGAAATGCAAAGTGAAACACATGGGAATGGGAAGAATTTTCTGTAAGGGGAATGAGCTAAACTATATAATACATTAGCTTGATTGGCAGCTTATTGGAACTCATGATTATTATTAAAGTTCAGAGAATGCCTGAACTTTACAGTTCTCATGGATGCAACTATGCAATGACAGAAATTTCTCATATAGTTTCAGATCCCTTTTCCACCCTTACAGGTCTCTGTTTTCCATCACATCCTGGAAGGTAGTGGAAATACTTAACAGAGGACATGAAAGATTGACTGGGAGTCAATATATTGAAACTTAATCTAGGCAAGAGGGAAGTGGTGTTGTTTGTGTTAAAGCTGATACAGGTATAAATGTAGAGCCTATTCTGGACAGGGTTACACTTCCCTTGAAGATGTGGATTTGCAGTTTGGGGATATTCCTGTATGAGAAATCAAATAGCAGAAATTGACAGAGGTACCTCTTTGAACTGAGGGTGGTTCACAGACTGTATCTGTTCTGCAGGAGCCTAGCCAGTGTCTTACATGCCTTGGTAACAAACTGGACTATTGCAACATACTGTACTTGGGGCTGCTGCCATTAAAGACAATGTAGAAGTTTCCTCTGGTACAAAATACATCAGCTAGGATTCTAATAGGAAATCTATCACAATGGGAATATAAGATTGATTTTTTTTAAAAAAATCATCTGCTCTGGCTTGCACTCTTCTACTCAGCCCAATTTGAACTTTAAAGGCCTAAAAGGGCTTTAAAGGGCTACCTTTACCTGTATATGCCCACCCAGGTTTTAACATCAACAGAGGAGGCCATCCAACAGGTGAGGCCTTCCTATCAGGATTCATCTCTTTTGAGGTCCCTTTCATCTAGGTGGTGAATAGTGCTGTCTCTGTAGGCCTTCGGAAACGTTTGCTGTTGTTGTTTAATTCTGCAAAGTGTTTGAATAATTGAATAGCTATTTAACAAGACAATGCTGGAAATCCTGAAATTGTTTTAGTATTGTTTTATTGTAGTTATGAAATATTGTGAGTTTTAAGGAGCTATGCTCCTGCAGAGTGCAGGGGGTTGGACTAGATCACCTGCAAGGTCCCTTCCAACTCTAACATTCGATGATTCTAATGTTTTCCACTGAGCCACCTTGAGTACCTTCAAGTAGAAAAGGCATCACACAAGTTAACTCTCTTGAACCAGTAAGTGGCTTTGCACTCTAACTCTGCAATTCCATCCACACATACAGGGATTAAGTCCTGTTGGAGTAAACACAAAAACACCGGTTAAAAGTTGTTTTATATAAAAACAGCAGCAGATCAGGAGCAATGGCTGCATACATTGAAAGATTCAGTTTGTGGTGATATTTTTTTGATCCCTCTTTTGATGTCCAAAGACAAAAAATTGGTGCAGTTCCAAACAGCACCTGATTGCGTCCATCGATTAACAGTTAAATCTATTAAGGCTTAGGTCTGTTGAACTTCCCATAGCATGTACAAGATCTTGACTGTCAAAGACAACCATAATTAGTACTGAAGTAAGGTGAGCCAAGTTTGTTGTCTTGTTATTACAGCAAGTGTTGAAATGGTTGTAGTAATTGCCCCTTTCTTGTATTTGCCTTTCTCCGTTTTTCTAGTTTGAAATCTAGAGTTCTCAGGGCCTCTGGTTAAAAAAGCAGAATTCTGAATTTAGAATTTAGTTTTGTGTAATTTCTAATTATGACAGTTCTCAGTGTCTGTCTCTCCAGGCTGCCCTTCTTTTTTGCTCCTGACAGCAACAGAAAATTTCCGGGTCCTTAGTTGTAAAATAAAAGGTAGTTGTGCCACATGACATTTTAGTCTGTACATCTATTTGTTGTTGTTGTTCAGTCACATAGTCGAGTCCGACTCTTCGCGACCCCATGGACCAGATCCCGCCAGGCCTTCCTGTCTTCCGCCGTCCTCTGAAGTTTGCTCTATATGTTGTTACAAAAGTGTTGTTATGTGTTCTCTTTTTCCTAATACAGTAGTGTTACTGAATACTGGAACAATCTCAGAAAAGAAATCGACTAATACATTGTAGTGCAAATGCTTAAATATAGACTAATTTATTGTGGTATGAGCTTTCATAGGCAAAAGGTACTTTGTTAGTGGCAAAACAAATAATGCATTCACTTTTAATACAATGGGCTTTCCCTCCTCTTTTTCAGGTCCAGTGCAGAATCAGATGCAGTTTCCTTCTGTGTATGGCTCATATCCTCAAAACTATGGTATTCCTTCTGGACACTACTCAGAAATGCCCAACAAAGCTATCCCTTCACAGCTGGATAACCACTATCGTGCCGATTATTACTCTTCCCACTACTCAGTACCAGCACAAAATGTAATTACGTCTTCTGTGACTCCCAATGTGGCAAGCCCACAGGGATTGCAACACTTGTACAGTAGGGTTCCTCATACAGTAGAATCATCAGGACCCATCCAAGGAATGGTTTCTTCTGCATCTCAATTACATACCAGCGTTTCACAGTCTTATTCTTCATTTGTTAGCCCCTACAGTTCTTCAGCCTTGCACTCTGTCAGCTCTTCTGTTCCGTCTCAGGGATTTGTTGCTCCTCCTGGTCACTATGCGATGCCCTCTGTCTCCACTGCTGCTTATCCTAATGTTTCGTACCCTCCTGTGTCTATTGGCACTCCATATGGACAAGTGCCTACCTCTCACAGTGTACCAGCTCTTGGACATGCTAAAGAGGCAAATGCCTACTCTAGTCAAAGCAGAACAATACCTGCAGTGCAACAGAAAGTTCCTTTGGGATATAATTCTGCATCATGGTCTGCTCCAGAACTCCAGTCAACTGAAGGGAGTCATGGTGGAAGCTTTGCAGGATCCTTATCTAGATCAGTCAATCCAATGAGTACAGGTACGGTACCACAGTAAAGGCCAAGATTATACATAGCAATTGTAGCCATATTTTTAACTCTTGTGTCTCCCTTGATCACATTTAAGTGATTGTGTATGTGTGTTTTCTACTTGTACTTGGGTAAAAGGAGCTAATTTCTGCCTTGCGTTGTTTCTTTCCATTACTTAAAGTGTGTGCTTATTTTTTTTCCACTCAAGTCAGTTCAGTATGAGCCAAACAGGGTGCAAAAGTGCTTGAAGTAGTGAAATGCATTGAGTTAAGGCATGGTGGGGCTAGCTTCTCTGTCCCATTCACACCTTTGGTTAGAAAATAGACCCATCCCTTGATTTTAGAAATGGGCAAATGGGAATAAATGTGGCTGTTGTGGGTGTGGGAGGTTAGTAGAATACTTCATGGATGCCACTCTCTCACACTTCCCCCCCCCCCTCCATTGATGCTGGCATTCTTTGCGACAGCTTAATGTTATCTGAAATACCTCAGTGTAATACGCCTATTCTTGGTCAGTTAGGGAACTGATCATAGTTTACTGGTAGAGCACATTTGTGCATAAAGTTCCAGGTTTGATTCCTGGCATTTCTGTAGCTGGATTGGAAGAGTCCTCTATCTAAGTTCCAGGTTTGATTCCTGGCATTTCTCCGTGAGAATGCGAGGTAGCTGGATTGGAAGAGTTCTCTATGAGACATTGTTGCCAGTTGCAGCAGACACTACTAGACATGGCCCATATTGGTATAAGGCAGTTGCATATGTTTTTACTATGTGAAGCAAATCAAGTTAGAATGTGTTACATGTGACTGTTTCCAATGAGTTTTGAGAAATGTCTTGAATGCAGTCTTGAGTGGTTAACTAATCAAACTCATTAGGACAAGCTAATAGATAATGTTGGGTCTGGTTTTATCCTTAATTTTTTAATCTCAGGTTAATTAGTGTGTTTTTGTTAGCAGAGATAGTTCTTCCTGTGTTGCAGATGGCTCCACTGATTATCCATTTTTATTATTGTTCCACTACTATGTGTCCTATACCTTTTTGCTCATAGAAGTAACAATCTGCAATTTTCCCTTTAACTGAAATGCTAATCTCCTCCCTTGTTATCTAAAATATAAGCAGAATGTGTTAAATGTGTAAAATTTCTGGAAATTTTGAAGCCACAAGGGAAAAACACAGCTGTGGGGGGAAATGGAAATACTTGCAATTACTTTGCTAGCCCCCAAATTTTCCAGTTTTTCAAATTGAAAGATTTGAGGGATAGCAAAATAGTTACATATATTTCAGTTTTCCATTGGGAAAAATTGAAAGGATCCTTAGACCTTGTTGTATATTTGGAATGAAAGAAATGCTTTGAAAGACAGTTTTTCTCACTCAAAAAGAGAAAATATTTTATGGGAGGTTTTTGAATACTCTCTAAAATGTCCCAGTTCTTCCATTGGAAGAAAAAAAAATCTCAGACTTTTCATATTGTACATTTTGAGTGTGAAAAGAAACATTTGACTCATTCTAAAAGAGAAAATATTTCACACAAGTTTTGTTTCAGTGTTGAAAAGCACATTTCCCTTCCTGACTTTTTTCCTATTTTTTTCTGGGCCTTCACATTTCTGCTTGCTATAGAAGAATGCTCTGGTTTTTGTTGTGCAGAATAGCTGTTTGGGGCATAGTTTCAGGCATAGTTTCAAGATTGTCTGCTGCCATGTAATCCAGCATTATACACTTGGAGAACAGTGTGCACGGAAAGCTTCGGGACTGTAATGTCACGATTGCTTGAAGTATATAGGGATCCAGCCAGTTTTTTGACTCAGTCTCACCCAAGTAACCTTATCCAGAGCCACTGTCTCAAGTGGCTTTTGTACATGCAGCAATCACGATTCCCCAGCATAACCTTTTTAAATGGCCAAGTGACCCCTCTTTCTTGTTTTCACTGGCACTTTTGCTGTTGGTACCTAACCAGGTACATAGGTGATCCAGGCAGGCCCCATTTATATTATGATGGTTCTTTAAGAAAAGATATGTTTTGTTCTGGTGCTGCTGTTATAAATGCTAACAGTGAAAAATTCACTTTTTAACAATATAAATTTACACGTAAGAAATTAATTTCCATTCCTCAGTCTAGCCTAATGAAACTGTTACACAACTATTCATCAATGTTCTCGTTGCTTAAGTTGTGCATTTTTCACTTTTTGATTGATATTGCAGGACCACCACATCCTGTAAACCAGAGCGTTCAGCCTATAAGGCCTACCCAAGGAACTTCTTCAACTGTGACTTCTTCAGAAAGAACACCTGGTGTAGAGAAAACAACAAAGCCTACCATTGCCTCCTCCATCACACAACCGCCAGAGTCATTACTACATGAAGGTATTAAAAAGTAGAAGAAGAGTTAAAAAAAACCTTCTCATGCACTTCAGTATTACCTTTAAACTTAAAGCTAGGGACTTTTAAAACTTTACTTCTAAGCACGGGGTCCCTTTCGTGTTTTTTGGTAGAAAAGTAGTTTTGTTCTGAAGAGTAAATCCTTAATTTGACACTGTTTTTTCATTATGGCAAAGGACTTGTTTTACTGGATTCTGTTCATGAACTAGTTAGCCTACAGTGCATGTGTGTAAGTAATTATCACACATACACACACACACACACACAAGGCTGCTTTTGACAGCACCTTTGTTTTCACATCAAGGTAACTGTGGACTTCATTTGTATATTTGAAAAAGAACATGTGTAGCACAGTCTCCTTATTTTGTCTTGTCAGATTGGTATTGTGGGGCTCAGATTTCTCAGTATAATCCTTTGCAAGTCTAATAATTTTCTTTCAGAAATAAGTACCATAGCTCTGGTTCAATATGGACCTTTATATGGTGA
>NW_015161407.1:1243504-1243645 GCF_001447785.1 Gekko japonicus
TTCTGTAAGGACATCCAAACCACCAAAACCAAGATGCTAAGCGTTGGGATTTGTGAGGATCACTGCCATTTGTAGATATGATGTATCCTGCCATCTGGGGTTTGTAGCCCTTCTGCCAAAATCCACTGCTTTTGAAAGGTA
>NW_015161407.1:1246039-1246193 GCF_001447785.1 Gekko japonicus
AATTTTTTAATCTCAGGTTAATTAGTGTGTTTTTGTTAGCAGAGATAGTTCTTCCTGTGTTGCAGATGGCTCCACTGATTATCCATTTTTATTATTGTTCCACTACTATGTGTCCTATACCTTTTTGCTCATAGAAGTAACAATCTGCAATTTT
>NW_015161407.1:1246242-1251089 GCF_001447785.1 Gekko japonicus
TATCTAAAATATAAGCAGAATGTGTTAAATGTGTGAAATTTCTGGAAATTTTGAAACCACAAAGGAAAAACACAGCTGTGGGGGAAAATTGAAATACATGCAATTACTTTGCTAGCCCCCAAATTTTACAGTTTTTCAAATTGAAAGATTTGAGGGATAGCAAAATAGTTACATATATTTCAGTTTTCCATTGGGAAAAATTGAAAGGATCCTTAGACCTTGTTGTATATTTGGAATGAAAGAAATGCTTTGAAAGACAGTTTTTCTCACTCAAAAAGAGAAAATATTTTATGGGAGGTTTTTGAATACTCTCTAAAATGTCCCAGTTCTTCCATTGGAAGAAAAAAAAATCTCAGACTTTTCATATTGTACATTTTGAGTGTGAAAAGAAACATTTGACTCATTCTAAAAGAGAAAATATTTCACACAAGTTTTGTTTCAGTGTTGAAAAGCACATTTCCCTTCCTGACTTTTTTCCTATTTTTTTCTGGGCCTTCACATTTCTGCTTGCTATAGAAGAATGCTCTGGTTTTTGTTGTGCAGAATAGCTGTTTGGAGCATAGTTTCAGGCATATTTTCAAGATTGTCTGCTGCCATGTAATCCAGCATTATACACTTGGAGAACAGTGTGCACGGAAAGCTTCGGGACTGTAATGTCACGATTGCTTGAAGTATATAGGGATCCAGCCAGTTTTTTGACTCAGTCTCACCCAAGTAACCTTATCCAGAGCCACTGTCCCAAGTGGTTTTTGTACATGCAGCAATCACGATTCCCCAGCATAACCTTTTTAAATGGCCAAGTGACCCCTCTTTCTTGTTTTCACTGGCACTTTTGCTGTTGGTACCTAACCAGGTACATAGGTGATCCAGGCAGGCCCCATTTATATTATGATGGTTCTTTAAGAAAAGATATGTTTTGTTCTGGTGCTGCTGTTATAAATGCTAACAGTAAAAAATTCACTTTTTAACAATATAAATTTACACGTAAGAAATTAATTTCCATTCCTCAGTCTAGCCTAATGAAACTGTTACACAACTATTCATCAATGTTCTCGTTGCTTAAGTTGTGCATTTTTCACTTTTTGATTGATATTGCAGGACCACCACATCCTGTAAACCAGAGCGTTCAGCCTATAAGGCCTACCCAAGGAACTTCTTCAACTGTGACTTCTTCAGAAAGAACACCTGGTGTAGAGAAAACAACAAAGCCTACCATTGCCTCCTCCATCACACAACCGCCAGAGTCATTACTACATGAAGGTATTAAAAAGTAGAAGAAGAGTTAAAAAAAACTTCTCATGCACTTCAGTATTACCTTTAAACTTAAAGCTAGGGACTTTTAAAACTTTACTTCTAAGCACGGGGTCCCTTTCGTGTTTTTTGGTAGAAAAGTAGTTTTGTTCTGAAGAGTAAATCCTTAATTTGACACTGTTTTTTCATTATGGCAAAGGACTTGTTTTACTGGATTCTGTTCATGAACTAGTTAGCCTACAGTACATGTGTGTAAGTAATTATCACACATACACACACAAGGCTGCTTTTGACAGCATGTTTGTTTTCACATCAAGGTAACTGTGGACTTCATTTGTATATTTGAAAAAGAACATGTGTAGCATGGTCTCCTTATTTTGTCTTGTCAGATTGGTATTGTGGGGCTCAGATTTCTCAGTATAATCCTTTGCAAGTCTAATAATTTTCTTTCAGAAATAAGTAGCTCTGGTTCAATATGGACCTTTATATGGTGATGATCCTTTGCACTAAAATAACATTAAAGACCTTCCCCTTCCTTCTGTAAGGACAACCAAACCCCCAAAACCAAGATTCTAAGCGTTGGGATTTGTGAGGATCACTGCCATTTGTAGATATGATGTATCCTGCCATCTGGGGTTTGTAGCCCTTCTGCCAAAATCCACTGCTTTTGAAAGGTAGTCATATTTTAGCAAATTTCTTGAGGACAGGGTATTTCATAGTTGACAAATAGTCACAAATATTGTTGCCTGACAGGTCCTTCATTCCTAGCAGACGTGCTGTTGATTTTAGGAGATTGTAATGATGTATTGGAGTGGAGGTAGTCTGGCAGATATATCGGTCCAAACTATTTAAGATTTAACAAGTCATAATCTTAAATGGCAACTGAAAGATAATAGAGGGCCAGTACAGATGCTGGAGTGTTGGTACAATGTGTTTTTGGTGACTCACTCCACCAGCAAGTCATAGTTTTCTGTATTAGTTAAAGCTTGAACGATCATCAAGGGTAGTAAGGATATCATAAGGTGTCAGTGGTGGCTTACAACAAAATGGGAGAGAAAAACTGCAGCTTTCTAAGCAGGGAGGTGATAGTACCTAAGCAGGGAGGTGATAGTTGCCTCTCACAGAATCCAGGATGTCAAGCTTGAGTGACTTGGGTAGAAGGAAATGAACTTCCACTGAGGACTGGCACTAGGCAGACAACAAGACCTGTTTGGTGTCTTGTTCCCTGAATGAGTTATTACTGGTTATTGCCAAACTGACTTTTGGGTCAAGATTGAACCTCTGGTTCTGACTGTTTTCTGAGTTTTGATCCCCAAGGGAACAGAATCTCAGTAATTGTGTCGGCAAAATAGGTCCCAAAGTGATCCTTCTGTGTTAACAGTGGCTTGATTTTTTTCAAATAGATATGGCTGTGTTTTATAATTCAACACTTGTTCCAATGGATGACTGAGAGGTTTTGCAGCTTCTGTGGAAATGTCATTTATGCCTTAAGTGTGGCAAGATTAAGATAACATTGTAAATAATTTAAATAAAAATTAACTGTTAACTTATATTTTAAAGTATATACTATACTATTCGCTATCTCAGTTGATTGGTATAGATCAAACCATGGTTGGAAACATCAGATTAATAAGTGATTATTTTAAAAAAAACTTTTGCAGTCAAATGTGACAGTTCAGTTTCATTAAAGGTAAAGGTTCCCTTGCTCAAAAGCCAGTCGAATCTGACTCTAGGGTTGCGGCGCTCATCTCTGTTTCAAAGCCGAAGAGCCAGTGCTGTCCGAAGACGTTTCCGTGGTCATGTGGCCGGCATGACTAAACACCAAGGTGCACGGAACGCTGTTACCTTCCCACCGAAGTGGTACCTATTTATCTACTTTATTATCATAGTGTTTTGAGGAGGCAAGTAATGTGGTCAGGCAGATTAGTGTATGCCTGGGGGTGTTGGGCAATTTACAATCCAAAACCACAGACTGCAGGCTTTCACATTATTTGAATGACGTTTCTTAATGACATCTAAACATTCTAGCAAAAGTTGGATTCTCTTTGTCTAGATGAGGGTTCTAGTAGAAATAAGGAGAAAATTAAGAGATTGGTGGATTCTTTTATTTCCACATTTATATTTTACTGAAAGCCTGCAGTCTGTGGTTTGGATTGTAAATTGCCCGACACCTCCAGGCATACGCTATTCTGTCTGTTCATATTATTTGAAAGCAAGTCCCACTGAATTCAGTGGTGCTTACGCCCCTGTACTTGTGTATGAGATCATGTTCTTCACACTGCCTCACATTCATGCCTGGATGGAAAAGAAGGGAAAGCCTAATTTAATTGATGGAGGCAAAGGTACAGAAGTTATTCTTGTTCTTTTCCTGCCTAGAGAGAATGTGCCGTAGGCGTGAACATCACAGTATTGCACAGACATATGATGATAAGCCCCAGTGAACTTGGTTACAGTTCAATCCAATGCATGTCTGTTTGAAAGCAAATCCTGCCAAGTTTCTCTCTCTCTCTGCACAATTCTGGCTCTCTCCTCCCAGGCAGGGATATGTGCTGTCTGTGGAGAAGCTTCATTGCCTCAAATACAATACCATATAAGAGATGTCTGATAGGTTAGGTTTTCAAGGTACCTCTGGTGATGGTCTTTATTTTAAATTTCTCTTCAACTTTACATGCTTCTCAACACTGACTGATAATGTTGACATTGATGATGATCACTGTGTTTTGGAACCTAATTTTTAAAAGATGCATGTTATGACTGATCTACATAATATAATGTAATAGGTAAAAGAGTGCCTAAAAGTGGTGCCTTCACATACTGTGGCTTCTACATGTCCATTCAGACTTAGACAGATATGCTGCAGAGGTAGAAAAGTATTTGTTGAATATATGTATGTTTGTACAGTTTCTGCTAAGCACTGTCTGAACTGCAAGAAGAACTCTTTAATTGATCTCAGAGTTCTTGTACAATAGAAAATTTGACTGCCATATGGAAATCCAGAGACGTCATGAGTGTATTTCAGATCAAGAAAAATTCAGAATAACGTTAGTTGTTTAATCATAATAGCCACACAAGAGTGTGTTCCAAAACATGAATGTTGCTTCATATTTATAAATGTTATACCTCATTCTCATGGTTAGGAAGAGAATGTGTGGAGAGAGCTTTTACTTTCTGCAGTTGACATAACCCCATGTGTTTTCCTTTGCTTAATCACAACCCGAGGGTAGAGGACTGTTGATATGTAATGATGTCCTTAGTTGTTGAAACAATGTGGGTGAATTATGGACAAGTAACATTTTGTACTCATTTCATGCATGACTAGCTTATTACCAAAGTTCTGTCACTTTGGAAATCAGTAAAGACGTTGAAGTAGCATGCCAAAGGACATGGAAAGGGTTGCATAGTGAAATGTGTATCTGTTCCCGTGATACTTGTGAAATCCAAAAAAAAATTAACTTCTGAAAATGTGCTCCACTGAGTTGTTTAGTTTTACTAACTTTGTTTGTCTGCCTCTAATATTTAACCAAATCGTGCTACTGAAAATTGCCAGCTAAACTGCTTTAAAGAGATACTTTTCATGTTAGGATGTCCTTTACAAT
>NW_015161407.1:1252053-1334825 GCF_001447785.1 Gekko japonicus
GTGGCTTCTACATGTCCATTCAGACTTAGACAGATATGCTGCAGAGGTAGAAAAGTATTTGTTGAATATATGTATGTTTGTACAGTTTCTGCTAAGCACTGTCTGAACTGCAAGAAGAACTCTTTAATTGATCTCAGAGTTCTTGTACAATAGAAAATTTGACTGCCATATGGAAATCCAGAGACGTCATGAGTGTATTTCAGATCAAGAAAAATTCAGAATAACGTTAGTTGTTTAATCATAATAGCCACACAAGAGTGTGTTCCAAAACATGAATGTTGCTTCATATTTATAAATGTTATACCTCATTCTCATGGTTAGGAAGAGAATGTGTGGAGAGAGCTTTTACTTTCTGCAGTTGACATAACCCCATGTGTTTTCCTTTGCTTAATCACAACCCGAGGGTAGAGGACTGTTGATATGTAATGATGTCCTTAGTTGTTGAAACAATGTGGGTGAATTATGGACAAGTAACATTTTGTACTCATTTCATGCATGACTAGCTTATTACCAAAGTTCTGTCACTTTGGAAATCAGTAAAGACGTTGAAGTAGCATGCCAAAGGACATGGAAAGGGTTGCATAGTGAAATGTGTATCTGTTCCCGTGATACTTGTGAAATCCAAAAAAAAATTAACTTCTGAAAATGTGCTCCACTGAGTTGTTTAGTTTTACTAACTTTGTTTGTCTGCCTCTAATATTTAACCAAATCGTGCTACTGAAAATTGCCAGCTAAACTGCTTTAAAGAGATACTTTTCATGTTAAGATGTCCTTTACAATGCTTGGTTTTGCACTCTCTCTTAATGCTCTGTGTTGTGCTTTCAATTTCTTACCTTTCCTGACGGTCTGATTCTTGTGTTTGTGCTTTCCACTTCACAGGCATGCAGTATGGTGGATATGTTAATAATCAAGCTAGCTCTCCAGCAACTCCCTTGTCATCAAGTACAGATGATGAGGAAGAGGATGAGGAGGATGAGGAAGCAGGTCTGCTTTAGCTTTGCACTAGTATTTCTCACATTTCATGCCCATTTTTGATTATCCTAATAACTGAAGAAGTCAAAAATTCTGTTTTATATAGGAGTTAAAGATAGAGATCAGTAATTAAAAAAACCCTCTTCAGTAAGCATTTCACTTAGAATCAAAAGCATGGAAGCGCATACTGAATTATCAGTTGGGCTTTTTAAAAATAATTATCATGGGTTCTGGTAAAGTTCTGTGGTGCCTTTGCATCATTTCTTATGTTAGAAATAACGTGCTCTTTGTTGACCTCATCATAAACACAGATTGCTTTCTTTGCAGTTAAATATGTTATCATATTTTGGTATTTAGCGGGTATGAGAAAGTTATCCATAAATAACTGCAGTCCTAAACAGACTTAAACTCTTCTAAGCCCATTGATTTCAGTAATCTTTAGAAGGGTGTAACTCTGTGTAGGATTACACTGACTGAATACACAGGTATCTTATGAGACCCACAAACTTCTGTGGCAACTTGCATTTTTTTACATTTTATTGTGCAGATAAACATATGCATGTGATATCTTCATGGTAATATATTTGCCAGTCTATTTCAGTTGGCTTTATTCATTTTTGCCATGAGTATTATTATTCAGTGGACACATTATTTTACTTTAAGCTTAGGCATACTTCAAAAAAATAGAGTCTAGCACATATGATTTAAGTCCAACTGCCACAATTAAAAAAATTCTTAAGTTGTGCTATATAGACAGAGTAGGTTTTTAAATTAAGATTTAGAATGATACATTTACCATTTATTTAAAACTATCTGTTGCTATATTAATGAAGAATTAATCGTGCTCTTATGCTGCTTGTGCTCTTATGCATTCCCCGAGGTGGTGGTGCATGGGAATGTTGCCAATTTGGCATGCATAGATATGCCCTCAGGGGTGTGTTAGTGGTTAAAAATTGACTTTAAATTTTAATGCATCAAAGTTCATTTGTTCAGTTAGCTAAAACAGATCTTAGAACTTTAGAATCCTTCCAAAATAAATTAAAATATAAAGTGCACATATTTGAGTACTGGATTATCTTTAGTCTGAAAAAGGTAGCCTACTGTAGTGAGTGTTGCAAAGTAAACAAAACCAAAATAAGCAAATAGAATGCAAAGTATATCATATTAGTAATATATAATGGTTATGTGGGTTAGTATAAGTAGAAATGTGTGTTGCTGAAGGATGTGGTTCAGTCTGAATTAAAGAGTGCAGACTAGGGCTGCGATCACACACACTAAATAATACACTTTCAATACACTTTCATATTGGATTTTGCCAGTTCACACATTCTTTGACCTCTCGTTTTCCTCAACATTTATAGAGTCCTTTGGGGAACAGTTAATTTTTTTAAAAAAGTAAATGAATTAGTGATGTGATAGCCAAAATTTAATATTGATAATCTCTTGAAATCTAGGATAGGAAGGCAAAGAGTTTGCACCAAGAGGTGTCTGGTAGTCAGTGCTTGGAGCATTCCTCTTCTCTTGTCCCAGTGACCATAGCTCAAGTCTTTCTTACTTTTCAGAATGTATGAGTGATGTGCATTTGTTCCTGTTTGCAGACTCTTTCCTCTGGCTTTGAAGTACTTGTGAGGGAAACCATGATATCAAGTAGTTTTAAATGGTTAACGTATAAATAATCTGTTTTCACTAACTTCTTTTCAAGCTGCTATTTTCTCATCACTTTTTCTTGTTGATAATTCTTTTTTAAAAAACTAGTTTTGTAGGCACAGGATCCTGTCTTGTATTCTTGTTATACAGTACTCTCATTTTCTTAGAGGGTTCCTTAATCTTTCTTATGTTAAAACAGTGGTTGGCATGCAAGTGAATAAATGTGTTCTTCTTTGATTTCTTCCCCTAGCTATTGACAGCTCTTCCACTACTAGTAGTGCATCTCCTGTTCCCAACAATTATGATAACCTTGAAGGAGGTGGCTATCCAGGTAAATTCTTTCTGTTTAATGTTTTAATATTAACATTATACTTGCAAAATATTAATATGTAAAAATGGATGTTTTGTCCAACTTCAGATGTGTAATTGAGTTTAACTTGAGATTCAAATCATGGGGGTTTGGGATTTTTTTTTTAAATAATCAGTTCTGCTTTCTAGGTACTGAGTTAAATAATACTGGGTTCCCTAACTGAATTGAGTTCCCTAAAGTTTATTTATTGTATTTTTATACTGCTTTATTGGGTATATTTTATATGTTAGCTGCCTCGAATCCCGTTCAGGGGAGAGGGAGTGGGAAATAAATTTGATAAATAAAATAAACAAATACTAACCATTTTCAAATAAATTTAGGTGGGTACCTGTGTGGGTCTGAAGCATCAGAACAGAGTTTGTGTCCAGTGGCACCTTTAACACCAGTTTTATTCTGGATATAAGCTTTTGTGTGCACGCACACTTGGCGTGTCTGAAGAAGTGCATGTGCACACAAAAGTTCATTTTCAAATAAGTTATTAAGACAGCATTATAAATATGACACTCTAAAATAATTTTTTCCTTTCATCTATGTAACATACAGCTTTATACCCTGTATTACAGCTTCTGCAGAGTTGTTCAGATGCAATCCTGCATGCAATTATGAGAGGCCCTATTGAACTTGCTACCACGCAATACTCAGCTTAGTAAACATACAATGTGGCTAGCCAGCCATGGGGTATTTAATGGGAGCTGAATATTACATACATTCCTTTGTAAAATAAGTTTCCCCTTTACATATCATTTTAAATTGTAATCTTGGTATCTGTCCAAACCTTGTGTTTATGTGCATCATTTCATTTTTGTCTGTTATCCTCCTATTGATATTTGATGTTTCCCATTTTATGCTGTAAAGAACTGCAGGACTGGGATTTTTTTTCCTGAGCTAAAGTTGATTAAGTGAAACTGCATCTTTATATTAGTGTAGAACATAGCGGGGGGTTGAGGTAGTATCATGAAATAGCCAGATTGCGTTTTCAATGAAAATGCTAGTCTGGTATCTGGTGATTGGAGCATCCAAGTAAGTTTTCCATAAAAGGAGGATGTGAAACTATTTAAGAAAGGTGGGTCAGTGGCAGTGAGCAACAGAGTAAGACTTTAGTTTAAGGAACAGACAAAAGAAGTCTCTGTCATTCATATTGACTTTAAGTCACTTGAAGAATGCCTCATTTTCAGCAATATTTCAAGGGACAGAAATATGTGAGAACAGGTTTTTGAGGTGGGCTGCCTGCTGCCTGATGGTCCTTTTGTTCCTTGACATTCGGGGGGAGTGTGGGGACAGGACTTTGTCTGCTTCTGTTTGGGGCACTTGCGTTTTTCAAGGGTCAAGGTTTCGGTGTTGACCTTCAAGGCCCTTAGCGATCATAGACCCACATACCTTTGGGACCGCCTCTCTCAATTCCCTGGAAGAGTGTTACGCTCTAGCAATAAGAACCTGCTTGTGGTCCCCGGCCCAAGAGAGGTCCAACTGTCTTCAACTAGGGGCAGGGCCTTTTCAGCCCTGGCCCCTTCCTGATGGAACTCTCTCCCTGAAAATATTTGGGCCCTATGGGATTTACTACCTTTCCGTAAAGGCCTGTAGGGCAAAGATGTTCCTCCAGGCCTTCGGTTGAGGACAGCGATGGTTGGCACTCTCATACCCAGCCCTCCACACCCCTTCATTCAGGGAGCTGGTGGGAACAGAAATTTTTCTCCATCTTAAATAATGAAGTTGTATGGCTTGAAGTATATTGTTTAGTATATTTTAATTGTTGTTTAATGGAGCATCACTATGTTTACTTGATGCAAGCCGCCCTGAGCCCTGCTTGCAGGGAAGGGCAGCCTAGCAAGTTGAATTTAATAAATAAAGTAAAGAAGTGCATTAAAATGGAACATTGATCTTTGTAGACACACGCTCCACAACAAGTAGTCCAGCTCCTGTTTCTTCAGTTTCCCAGATGTCAAAACCCTCTAAACCTTTTGGCTACGGGTACCCTACTCTCCAGCCTGGATATCAGAATGTAACACCCCCACCTGCCATGCAACCAAATAACTCTGGATATAATTCTGGGTTTCCTCAGTACCCACAGGTTAGTGATTGGAAGATCCTTACATAAAATATATGTTTGTCTGATGTCATTTTTGATAAAATGAAATGAATGCAGATGTATAACATGTTGCTAAGCAAGTACCAGGATTGGGATTCTATTTTTTTGATTTCAAAATAGATTCTTTATACTTCAGTTGAAATAAAAGGCCTATCAAACAAAATCTGTATTGAATATTTTGCTTCTCCAAGCAATGGGGGCTTCAGAACAGTTTTCAGGGTCAGTTGCATTCAGTAGACAGCACGCAACTGGTTAGGCTGACATCTTGAAATACTGTTAAAAAGTTCTGGTTCTTCTGACTTCGTGTTCAGTAAAGCTGTTATCACTGTTCACCTGCTGCCTCAAGTCTCGTATCTAACAAAAAGGAATGATTAGAGAGGTGCAGCCCGTACGGACAGTGTTAGCCCCTAGCCCAGGGGTGTCAAACTCATTTGTTACAAGGGCCTGATCTGACATAAATGCCTCTTTGTTGGGCCATAAAATGTAATGCCAGGTACCGGAGATAGAAACTGTATAAAGGACGGCAGCTGGTAAGCTCTGAGTTGGTGTGTCCTCCCTGCAAGGTCCCCTGGGGTGGGAGGGGGGTGCAGAGGAAAACCCACAGAGGTGGACTGGAGATGCAGCAGTGCCGTACTGGGCAGATGCTCCTACAATGTTTGACTGGTGCAGGTGAGGTTGTTCTGCTGTGCTAAAGCCATAATGGAGTGGCTCTGCCCACTCCCCCCCCCCAGCACTCCCTCCCTTGCATCAGTTGCTTGCAGGCTGCATAAGAACCCTAGATGGGCCTGATCCAGCCCCCGGGCCTTATGTTTGACATCCCTGCCCTAGCCAGAACTCGGACATTCCTCAAGATCAGCCAGTCAAAGCCTAGCTGCTTTTTCTATCCATATTTCTAGCATCTCACATGGCAAAGAACCATGCCCACTGTTCATAGAATCATAGAGTTGGAAGTGGCCATACAGACCATCTAGTCCAACCCCCTGCCCAATGCAGGACCAGCCTAAAGCATCTCTGACAAATATTCATCCAGCGTTTTCTTGAAAGCTGTCAGTGAAGGGGAGCTAACCACCTCCCTAGGCAGCTGATTCCACCTTTGAACTACTCTGACCGTGAAAAAGTTTTTCCTAGTATCAAGCCGACACTTTCTGCATGTAATTTAAACCCGTTGCTTCGCGTCCTATCCTCTGCTGCCAACTGGAACAGCTCCTTGCCCTCCTCCAAATGACAGCCTTTCAGATATTTAAAGAGCAATCATGTCCCCCCCTCAATTTCCTCTTCTCCAAACCAAACATTCCCAATGCCCTTAGCCTTTCCTTGTAGGGCTCAGTCTCCAGACCCCTGATCATCATCGTCACTCTCTTCTGCACCCTTTCGATTTTATCCACATTCTTTTTGAAGTGAGGCCTCCAGAACTGCACTCAGTACTCAAGGTGTGGCATGACCAAGGCAGTATACAGAGGGGCTATGACATTCTGCGATTTTGATGCTATGGCCCTTTTAATATAACCCAAGATTGAATTTGCCTTTTTTGCCACTACATCACACTGACTGCTCATATTTAGTTTACAGTCCACCCTTACCCCAAGATCTCTTTCGCATACACTACTCCCCAGAAATGTATCCCCCATCCAGTATTTGTGCTTGACATTTTTGTGGCCCTGATGTAATAGTGTGTATTTATCTTTGTTGAATTGCATCCTGTTTGCAACTGCCCACTTCTGAGTATTCATCCAGATCATTGAACATCTCAAATTGTGGCTTGCAGAAGAACCTTTTTACAAACTATCTAGCTGGGAAGTTTTAAGGTGCTCCCTGTGTACAGATGAAGGCCTGCCTAACCAGAGTTACAGTGCAAGGCTGTTTTTCCATACTATTCATAGCAAATATAGCTCAGTCAATGTTTATATATTTAGAGAGGATAATATTTTGTTACTTGGAGAGCCAGTTTGGTGTAGTGGTTAGTAGTGTGGACTCTTATCTGGGAGAACTGGTTTTGATTCCCCACTCCTCCACATGCAGCTGCTGGTGTGACCTTGGATCAGTCACAAATTCTTTCAGAGCTGTTCTCTCAAGAGTAGTTCTCAGAAGAGCTCTCTCAGCCCCACCTACCTCTCAGGGTGTCTGTTGTGGGGAGGGGAAGGGCAAGGAGATTGTAAGCCACTCTGAGACTCCTTCGGGTAGTGAAGGGTATAAATCCAATCTCTTCTCTTCTTCTTCTTAAATTGGCAGTGAATTAGCATAGATATGTGGATTGATATCTTAATGATAACAACAGTCTGGCTTAGAAGAAATTCCAGTTTTTTAAAGCAAACTTGTACATTTCAAATCATTAGATGTGAAAACTATGCACATCTAATAACATTTATTTAAATTCATTCACTGGATTCTTATCATTGTTCATTCATCTTCTCAGCACCTCAAACATTATATTGCATTAGTAGTGTCTGCTCTTTTTTTGAGGCAGTGATATGAAAATAAAATATGTGTTGGTGATGTTCCACTTTTAGTGGATTATATGAGCCAAGGTAGAGTATGTTATACTTTCCCATCTTCGTTAGACCACCCTGTCACATAAGTTTGCCACTCCATAGCCCACATTGCCTAGAATATTGTTTAGGCCTAGGCTATGAGTTAGCTTGTGGTAAGGCAGTAAAAAGGGTTTTCTACCAGCGTCTACCTGTATGACCAGGAAGATGGGACATATGTGCCAGTTTTATGAGAAGCCATACAGGTACATCACAGAACAAATGTCAGTGAGTCTGTGAAGTGTCTGTGCCTGGGTGAAACATACTTTAGGAGCAAGTTTAGGAAAGGAGGAGGTGGCAGGAGTGGTTAATGGAGAAAGGAGGGATTAAGTCACATTGGCCAGGAAATGAACCAGAATTGGATTTGGACTTGTGTGTATCAAAAAGCAACCTTCCCTGCCACATGGCATACCTCTTTTGAAGGTGAGAGGATTTTCAGAAAGTGTTTAATGATGTGATATATCTTCCTGCTGTTTAAAGAACTTTTAAAAATCCCCCTCAAAAAAACATTAGCTCTTTTAAGTAACTCTTTGGATCACAGCTCTTTTTGTTGGTTAGAAGTTAGGATTACCTCACAAAAGAGGTAATAGTGAGGAAGCTAATACTACGGAATAAATATTTGTCATTAATGGTTGTTTCCAGCAATATCCCACAATGAATCAACTTTCTGCTAGTCTTGGAGGACTAGGTCTACAGCAGGCTCAGCAGCCAGAGAGTTTAAGACCAGTCAACCTTACTCAAGATAGAAATATTCTGCCTATTGTTCCAGTTCCTGCTCCTGTGCCTAATTTGAACTCAGATCTGAAGAAACTGAACTGCAGCCCAGAGTAGGTATAAATTTTTTATTATTAAGCATGTTTAAATCCCTGTGTTTCTTGGTTTGATTAATCTGTTTGAGGAACATACAGCCTTATAGTATCAGATTGCTGTTCCATCTAGCTCAGGAGCCTGCAATCTGTGGCTTTAGAGCCAGGTGTGACTCACCAAAGAACCAAATTAGTTCTCTAATAAAGATAATGAAGTACATTAAGGTATATTGGAGGGCTAGAATAACCAGGATGTGAATTGAATGACAGAAAAAAGGTTTTTGGGGGACTGAAGGTCTTCTTAGAGATACTTTACAGAAAGGGAAAATAATAGATCACATTGCCAGTGATCATATTGCAGGCCATGGGCAGGTTTATTCTGGTGCACTAAAACAATCACATGGGCTGTTCCTCTGTAGGTTACTTATTGCAAGGCCCCACATGCTCCACATCTGCAACAGCCAGTGTTTGGGCGGCAGAAACTTAATGGATTATTAATCAGTATGCCAATTATCGGTAGTGTTGTATAGTTTCAGTTCTGAAAATGGGCTTTCTTATACTGGCTCTTTAATTAATTGCTCTGACTTACAAGTCTAATATTATATATCTTTATTTGGATTGTTTGCTAAAAATGCAGTAATCCATGCCCTGCAACATTTTTCTGCCCCTGCTGTTATGTCTTGCAGTTAGTATGCTGTTTAAGAAGTGTAGATAATGTTAAACGCCCCCTTGTGGCTGCTGCTGCTCACTCTACACTATGACAACAAACAATCTTGCCCTTTTCTTGTTGAAAAGCTGTAATTATCAGCTCATAAATTACTGAAGTCTCTCACTGTTGTTTGTATTCCAGATACATACATGGCGACTCCTTGTAATAAATGGTGAAAAATATGGCTAGAGTTAAATGCTGAATGTGGGGATGATGGGTTGGGGGTGGGAAGGGAGTTATCACACTTGTTGCTCCTGAATCCTTCATCAGGTCTTGAATGCTCTATGCTGATGCAGAGTTTTGCATGTTGGTCTGGATATTTGCATAACACAGTGGCCCTTGAGCACATGGCCTTTTCTACGCAACAAACACTGTGGATCATTATCTGTGAAACTAATACTTGTAATTTATCTTCTAGCTCATTTCGATGCACTTTGACAAATATCCCTCAGACTCAGGCTTTGCTAAACAAAGCAAAACTTCCTTTGGGGTTGCTTCTCCATCCTTTCAGAGATCTAACGGTAAAATACCCTTTTATGCCCAAATTTTGCTTTCACTATGTTAAAATATAAACAGAAGTTGGTAAACATTCAGAAGTAAACTGAAGTGGAATACTGGTTTACTTTAAGATGGTGCAAGCTGTTGTTGCATTATATTTCTTGAAACCAAAATAAAACCAGAGAATAAATAGAAATGTGAACAAGCTTTGGATTGTAGCCTTTATGCCTGTCCTGTCCTATTCCTTTTTTATATCAGTTATCTTTAATATATGTGTGTGTATAGAATTGTGATAATGTCTTAACAGTAAATAGAATTGAGTAGAATGTTTTAAAATTTGCATGCTGCAATTTTCTTATTCTCTTTTTTCCTTTTAGCAGTTACCTGTGATAACATCAAGCACCATTGTGAGATGTAGGTCATGCAGAACATACATCAACCCTTTTGTTTCCTTTATTGATCAAAGAAGGTGGAAATGTAACCTCTGCTACAGAGTTAATGATGGTAAGTATTAATGAGATAAGCTGTAATCCAAAGGGCTACCTGATAAACTTGAAAGATACAGGTGTACAGAGAAGCTTCAGACGATGTGTCGTCCTCTGTGAAGATAGCCCCCTTTCAATGTGGGAGCAGCTCCCAAAGCATAAGGGCAGCATGATCTCTTACTGTACTTGGGAACATTCTTCAAAGGCCTTACTTGTAGTTTTAACAGGTGTTAAGTAAACAGTGGTGTTAACAGGGATAACATGTAGAACTGAATAGGGTTTTGGTTGTTATTGTTTTTGATGCTGTAAGCAACATAAGCCCATTTCACAGTGGGCAAAAAGTGCTACAAACAAATTCTTTACCTTTTGACAATGACATATTTGTTTTACAATTTAGTTCCAGAAGAATTTATGTATAATCCTCTGACACGATCATATGGTGAGCCTCACAAACGGCCAGAAGTGCAAAACTCTACAGTGGAGTTCATTGCTTCTTCAGATTACATGGTAAGTATATATTTTAAAATGCTTGTCAAAAATAAATTCTCATGCATTCATTGAAGTGTTCTGAAGGTAGGACTGAAGGCAGTCATGAACTTAGATATTCCTCCCCCCCCCCACTGACTACTTCTTACTTCCTTTTTAAAACTGCTGTTTACTTTCCTTACAAAGGGCCTACACAGATGTGATGGGATTACAGGAGCATGCAAAGCAAAATAATCTATAGTTCTGAATAAACAAATAGAGAATAAAAAAGGCTGTATCAGTACAATTTTTAATGATTTGTTTTATTTTACAGCTTCGTCCACCTCAGCCTGCAGTGTATTTGTTTGTATTTGATGTGTCCCACAATGCAGTAGAAGCTGGATATTTGTCCATTGTATGCCAGTCTTTGCTGGAAAACTTAGACAAGTAAGAACCTTCTTGGTTTTAGCTGTAATGTGGAATTATAATCAGGATTCTTCAGCCATTATAAGTGTTACTCAAATGGTCATCTCTATTTGGCTTTGTACATACATCCACAGTCTCTCCTCCCTGCCTTGTGCCTCTGGTTCCAGAATGATCTCCTTTTAAGGAACTCACTGACTAGCTCTTAAATGCTTGGGGCATGGGGAAGAATGACAAACCCCAAATAGCAATTAGCACAGAGCCAAGGTTATAGGAGCTTGAAGTTCTGTCCCCCCCCCCCATTTCATGAATAAGATATTGGCTTTTAATGCTTCACAAAGGAGGGGGCTAGAGAGTGCCCAACCTACGCATACTTGGCCACTGTTGCTAGAGGCTTAGAGTTGTATTAGATTGCATATTGGGGATCCATGCTCTACATTCTGGTGTTAAACAGCAGTTGTCTCTGGAGACCTGCTAAAACAATGTAACTGTTGTTTGTTTTTAATCTTTAGGTTGCCTGGAGATTCAAGAACAAGAATAGGCTTCATAACATTTGACAGCACTATTCAGTTCTACAATTTGCAGGAAGGATTATCACAACCTCAGATGCTAATTGTCTCAGAAATTGATGGTAAAGAATACAATAAGAAACCTATCTTGATTCTGATTTCAGGGATTACACAGCTGTTAGTTACTGTGCCGTGTAGTACTTTGCAAGGTCAGAAATAGTATAGATAATGACTGGAATTATCAAATTTGCTGGATAACTAGCCTGAGGCCACCTAGCAAGCTTGTAATTTGTTATATGTATTGGCTGGGATCCATAGGGCCATGCACAGTGTTTCACTCCATGTTTTAAGGTTTTTTCTAATCCCATCCCCTTGCAACAACAGCCCTTCTTGCCCTGAAAATGCAGCTCTTGAAAGTCAAGGAATTATTTTGGAGTAATGTTGCATTTAGTTGAAGGCTGCAGTTGGGAAGTTTTTTACTCTTTTTTTACTCTTGTGTGGATCCTGGCTTTTGTATCTTACATTCAGAAAATAAATGCTTTATAGATGTAATCTGATGCCTTACTAGAATGTACTCTTCCCATAGATGTCTTCCTGCCCACACCTGACAGCTTACTCGTTAATTTGCATGAAAGTAAAGAGGTAAGATGGATCAAAATGCAGTGACCATTTACTGAAGAATTAAATGCTAGGATGAAGCCACCTTTTCTGCTACTGCTTTTAAAATAAGTAACTTAAAACAGATATGTGATCCAAGAGATCTGTGGGCCACATTAGACACGCAACATTTCCAGCCCCACCTTGAGTTATGTAGCTCTCCTGCCACTTCACTTTTGTCTCCTGTGGACCAGTGTGGTGATTCAAAGAGAGAAGAGGAGGCTGAACTAGCAAGGGAGCAATTCTGTGTTCTGTGTCGGACAAAAGGAAAAAAGTTATTGTGTTCAGATGAACTGGCTCAGAATAGAGCTGTCCTAAATTTGTAAATAGGTGTTCATCCTGGAAGAGGAGGCTGATGGTGACATAGAACACCTTTAAAAATTGCTGGATTACATACATCTTTTGAAAAGGGTAACATGGGGAGTTGTGGTGAAGGAGAGATAGTGGGAATGTCCTGAGTTACCCAAATGCCCATAATGCTGGGAAGACGTGAATAAAAGGCAGTAGGGCTCCTAGTCTTTGACTTGTAGAACTTGTGAGAAATAGACCTTAGTCCCTAGGTTATATGAGCTGGCTGTGTTCAGATGCTGCTTTGTTTTCTCCCAGCCCATTCAAGTGGCATGTACTTGTGAGCAGTTTAATGTATAAGTTATTAGTTTTCAAAATTCAGTACTCATAGAATCATAAAACCACAGAGTTGGAAGGGGCCATACAGGCCATCTAGTCCAACCCCCTGCTCAATGCAGGATCAGCCTAGAGCATCCCTGACCAGTGTTTGTTGAGCCGCTGCTTAAAGACTGCCAGTGAGGGGGAGCTCACCACCTCCCTAGGCAGCTGATTCCACTGTTGCACAACTCTTACTGTAAAAAAGTTTTTCCTAATATCCAGCCAGTACTTTCCCACCCTTAATTTAAACCCATTATTGCGAGTTCCATCCTCTGCTGCCAACAGGAACAGCTCCCTGCCCTAAGTGACAACCCTTCAAATACATAAAGAAAGCAATCATGTCCCCCCTCAACCTCCCCTTCTCCAGACTGAACATTCCCAAGTCCCTCAGCCTTTCCTCATAGGGCTTGGTCTCCTAATTGTTCCAGTGGATGATTTGAATTTAAACATTATGTGAAGTCATCTATCTGTAACTCGTTGCTTGTAAAAGTTGAGGTGTATCTGAATTTTCAATTTTAATGAAGAATATAGATTTGGGTGCATGAAGATTGCATCTTTCTAGCACTTGTGACTTTAGTAGCTGGGTTTAGCAATTAGCTTAGCTCTCTGCATAATGTGTGTGTGTGTGTTTTAAGAACTAGTATCACATGTTCTTCTGCTGTCAGTTATTGCCACAATTTCTCGTAAACTGAAATTTCCTCCTAACATCATTCCATCTGTTTTTCAGCTGATTAAAGACTTATTGAATGTGCTACCAAATATGTTCACCAACACGAGAGAAACACACAGTGCATTAGGTCCTGCCCTTCAAGCGGCCTATAAATTGATGTCTCCTACAGGTGGGCGGGTATCTGTGTTTCAAACGCAGTTACCATCCTTGGGTGCGGGGCACTTGCAGTCAAGGGAAGATCCCAATCAAAGATCAAGCACAAAGGTACTTTGGATTTTGGTTTATTTTGGGACATGACATAGCTAAGTCTTTATGTGTTCTGAAGAGAAAGGCAGACAAGAATCGAAGCTTCCATTTTGAAAAAAGATCCATATATTTCTAGCCTAAAGGCTTTGAAGATAGGCTTGAAAGTATATTTAATGAAATCTTAGGGCTGGTTAGGTGGTGGCAGAGGGCAAAGTGAGCTTTCAGTCCCTCTCAGTGCTCTTTTTTTTCTTCCCTGAATCCAGCCGAGGAGGAATAAATTATGCAAAATAAGCAATTATGTATGCCCATTTGTTTTGTTTGCATAGGGTGGGGGGCAGGATTTGTAGAAATTTCTTTAAGCACAGCTGTGGTTACAGTGTAGAAATTTCTTTAAGCACAGCTGTGGTTATAGTTTTTTCTAAGTTGTATAATTTCTCAGGCAGTTATTTGCATAGTGTTAATAATTCGAATGAATAAGAAGTTCCAGCACAAGAATAATATACCGCTTTAATCCATTTCTGTGCATTTGGTTCTCATTTTGTATATTTTTATTGAAAGTTTTTTTTAAAAGACAATAAAAGTAAAGGAATTAGAAGTAAAACAAAGAACAGGAAAAAAATACTGTGCATTTTGTTCTCAGTAAGTGCTTTTACTACTCAGTCTTGCAGACCATATTTTCTGGCTGTTCTGTGTGTAAATATTTTCTGGCAAAGCATGATCGTAAAGCCCTAGAATTCTGTTATGTCTATTCATATGACAAACACAGATAACAAACCAGTCTTTATTTAATGTAATTATTTATTTGTGTCCCATTTTTCATGGCAATTTTGTATTTCTATAAAATCATCACAATAATGTTTTTTAAAAATAAGAATTGAAATTATAAGATCAAGGACCTCCAAAAGAAATAGAAAATGGCAGACTAACAAGGCTAATAAAACTAAGATAAAGCTGACAATCGGGAGTGGCACAGGGCTGGCCTGATCTTATCAGATCTCGGAAGCTAAGCAGAGTGGGTCTGGTTAGTACTTGGATGGGAGGGAAGTAAGTCCACCAAGGAAGTGTTAGGGTTGCTACGCTGAGAAACCACCTCTGCTTTTCACTTGCCTTGAAAATCCCATGGGGTCAACGTAAGTTGGCTGCGACTTGACGGCACTTTCCACCACCAAAAATACCTCATTGATTAATGCTACCTGAAATGAGAATGTTTTTCTCCTTTTTGGCGCCTGCGCTGGATCCAGCGCAGGCGCACTAGATCCCATTGGTGTGAATGCACAGATGACCACTCGAAGATCACCAGTTACTGGTAAGCAACCTGTTTTTTTTCTCCTTTCTGTGATGTGCCTTCAGAGATGGAGTCAGACAAACTGTCCCTGGGAAGGCATTGTTAGGTTCTGGGGGAGCAATTTGAAAAGGCTCAGCTTGTTATTATAAAAGCCAATCTTGCCTGTACTATAAGCACCTGGGACAGGGCTTCCCTGTTTCCCTGTTAGCACCTGGAACACAGATTCCTTTAAATTATGGGGAAGTTTGTATGGGAGCCCACTGTAGTCTAATATAACTGTGAAAATTCCAGAAGAAATGGCTGGATCCTTAGTACTGCCAGTGGAGTGAGTCCTGCTAAACCAGACTTCTCCTGACTCCTGTTGCAGCCCTTCGAGCCCCACTCATCAAACCTTTGCTCCTGGGAAGGAGATTTAAACTGGGGGGGGGGGCAAAGTGGGTATCTGTGGTAAGCGGTGGAAATCAAAGGCTCAGCCTTTTGTGAATGGAAGAGCTGTTCCTCCAGAGTAGTTGTCATTACAATATTGGAATGCCAGCCTTGGATCCAAACCAAATGCTTTTAAGATCATAGGCATATGTCATTAGGAGCATTAGTTTTTCTAGCAGATGTGATAGTCAAAGTCTGAATTTATCAAGGGCTATCATGGGCTTCAGCATTTGACAGTGGTGAAACTGTGGAGTAAATGATTACATATAACTAGTAGCACATATTTAACTTGCAACTATAGAAAAGTGTATTTGGTGTTCCTAAACTGTTCAATGTGCTGGAACGTATTCAGACATCGTCTTCATTTTGTTTGCTTATTCTAGGTTGTTCAGCACCTTGGCCCAGCAACAGATTTTTATAAGAAGTTGGCACTAGATTGTTCAGGACAGCAAACTTCTGTGGATTTGTTTCTTTTAAGCTCACAGTATTCAGATCTAGCATCTCTTGGTAAGAGATTAATTTGCGCAATTACTTTGTACTTCACCATGTGATGGAGAATTTTTCACATTCTGTTAAATTGTCTAAAAGAAGTCTTATGGCTGTAAGACATGTACCATAAAACATAGTTATTATTATTATTATTATTTTAAAAAAGCATCTGGGCCAGCCTGAAGGCTTCATTCATTAGCTGATTTAATAATGTATTTTAATTATTTTGGTAGATTATCATTTTTTGTATTTATTCTTTGTTACCCATTTTGGGTCCTAATTGTGTTGGGAGAAAGGAAAGGTATGTAAATGCCTTCATAGATAGATTTGCATTTATTGGCTTGCCTATCCAAGTTCTAGATTGATTAAGCTTGAACAAGCAGCTTGTGACCCCCACACCATCTTCAGTAACAGAGTTGCTCACAGCTTGGCTAAGCACAGGAAGAGGTGCTCATGGTATGAATTGGTGCCTATGTCTGGACGCTGGTATGGTCCACACAATTTGCACCGGTGGCTAAAAAGGCAAATGATTTGGCTAACCACAGGAGGCAGAGCTGATCACAAAATATCAAGCAGTGAGGTCATGCATAACTCTAATAATACCCTGTTTCCCTGAAAATAAGACCTACCCCAAAAATAAGCCCTAGCAGGATTTCTATGCATTTGTGGTATAAGCCCTAGTGTGTCTTCTTGAGAAAAAATAAATATAATACAGTGTCTTATTTTTGGGGAAACACGGTAACTCTTCAACATGCCTTTCAAAATGAACGTAGTTTAAAAATATTTTCTTGCATTCAGGCAGCTTACCTTCAGTCACACAGTGAAGAGCCTTGTTCTGTTGTGGCAGCTGCTGCTGAAGCAATTAAAAAAATTTATGCAGAACCAATTGGAAGCTTTACAGGGCAAAAGCACCGCCTGGTCCCATCCACATTCTAAAAGCACTTGCTGGGTGCCAGGAAAAGTGTTGGTGGGCACTGTGGTGCCCACAAGCACCACATTGAGGATTCCCATTTTAGAGCATTGTCCATTTCTTCGGTTCAGTGATGTGGGTTTTTCAGAAAAATTAGAATTGGAAATTTGGGGGGAAATTATCTGGTGCTCTAAAGAGAACGTGATCTGATTCAGCATGTTTATTTTGATTTGTATTTTAGTAGACAAAATTTTAAAAGTACCATTTGTTACTATTGTGGTCCAGTAGCAAGAAATACTGAACCGAAAAATTTGATTAGGAAAATAACAAATTAAGTGTGGGTTAAATGGTATGTTCAAACAAACACAAAGCTTTATAGTAATTAAAGACAATATAGTGTATACTTCCATTGTTCAATTTTTTTTAAAACCCAAGGGCACTGAAAAGTGCTGGCATCCTAATTCTAGCACACCCAAAGAACTGTGTGTGATATGTTGTGGATGTGGTTTGCTGGTGTTGCTAACTCTGGGTTCCTGGGTGAGTCCCTGGAGATTTTTGGGGAGGAGAGAAGAGGGACCTCAGCTGGGTATGATGCCATAGGAGCCACCCTCCAAAGCAACCGTTGTCTTTAGGGGACTGGATCTCTGTTGTCTGGAGATCAGTTGTAATTCCTGGAGATTTCCAGACCCACCTGGAGGTTGACAACCCTAACATATGAAACAACATAGTAAGAATTTTAGCTTTGGTTTCGATTTGTTTTGTGGAGTCAGTCAGGTGAATTGATACCGTTGGCTTTTTTTAAAATTAACAAACACTGGGTTATTATATGTATTTGTGATTTTAAAGCTCCCCCATTTCCAGATCAGTAGAACATGCATGTATTTAGTATAACAATTCTTGTTATAATCACCTGAAAAACGTTAATTGCAACTTTGAAATTGATGAGGTTGCCTGATATTCCGTTGGCAGTGACATCTGTTCATTTTTTAACAATGTTATTAGAATGGAATATTTTCCACAGAAAAATAAAGAACTGGAAAGTTTTATGCCCTACCTCTTTGCTTAGATGACCATCAGCTTTGCTGCTTCTTCAGTGTTCTATGCTGAGCATTATATATTCTTATATGTAGGTGATTTTCTTTTGGATCACATAATCAAATCTTTAAAAAAACTTTTTTACATTTCAGTCTTAAACAGATTTATTAGAACTAATTGATACCTGTTTAAAGGTGCTTCCATGTGCATATTAAAAGGAAGCATGCTTAGGCTCATTATAGTTTTGGTTTGGATAGCTAATTGTTTCTCCATAATGAATCTCACTTTTAAAACTGCAGAAAGGTGTGGCAGAGAAGAACAAAATATCAAGCAGTGAGGTCATGCATGACTCTAATAACAACTCTACAACATGCCTTTCAAAATGAACGTAAAACTGCAGAAAGGTGTGGCAGAGAAGGTGATTCCCCCAGAATGTGAAGGGACCCCATACTCCATCAGTAATACCCTGCCTTTCCTGTTATTAAGGAAATGTTCTGATCTTGGCTGTATTGTCAGCCTTTTTAAAAAAAGGATAACTGTATAGTAAACTGTGAATTAATGGAGGTTGATAAAATTTTCTGTCAACACTTGGATTGCAACTATTGTTATGGATGCATATTAACTTTCTCTTTTGGTGCATCTCTCTCTCTCTCTCTCTTCCCCCCTCTTCCTCCCTTTTTACCAAAAGCTTGCATGTCCAAATATTCTGCTGGGTGCATCTATTATTATCCATCTTTCCATCATAGCCTCAACCCAATTCAAGCAGAAAAGTTGCAGAAAGATCTTAAAAGATATCTTACTCGAAAGATTGGGTTTGAAGCAGTCATGAGAATAAGATGTACAAAAGGTATGTTATGAATTTTTAAACATATTTGTTTGCACTTTCACGAGTCAGTCTTGTGAAGTGGAACTGGATTTAGGCATCCAGAATTCTCCCAGTATAATACTTGTACTTTTGGAACTGTACTTTACTTTTGTACTTGGGGTATTGGGGAATCAACGTTTTCAGAATGACAGTCTGATTTAGCTGGGTTCTGGATTTAAAAAACAAAACAAAACACCAGTCAGTTTCTTAACTTAAATTGCTTGGAATCAAGATGTTATTTTATGAAGACTACCATAAGATGATTCCTTTCTGGAGTCAGCCATAAAATAATAGCTATGCTTAGAGGACCTGCTCATCTTTACTGTTAGGAGCTGCATTTTTCAGCCCTCCCTGTTTTAAATTCCTAAATAATGCCTTTTGTTTTTAGGCCTTTCAATACATACCTTCCATGGTAACTTCTTTGTGCGATCTACTGACTTGCTGTCACTTGCCAATGTCAATCCTGATGCTGGGTTTGCAGTACAAATGTCCATTGAAGAAAGCCTGACAGACACCTCATTAGTTTGTTTTCAGACAGCACTTTTATACACTTCAAGCAAAGGTAACTGCAGAAAAGTATAGTTATCTCTTACAGCGGCAAGTTCACATAAAACAACAAAACATGAAGGCAGTTATTTTAAGAATAGTTTTTGCGTAGAGGTAAAATGTGTGGTACATTGCCTTATTCATTAATTGCCCTTACAGCTGTCCTAGAAATGTACTTTGTGGCATAAAATGTTTTGATAACGACATTTAAGAATGCCCTGTACTGTTCATTCTGATGTAGGTGAACGGAGAATTCGAGTGCACACACTCTGTTTGCCTGTGGTCACTTCATTGCCGGACGTTTATGCTGGTGCAGATGTACAAGCAATTATATGCCTCTTGGCTAACATGGGTGAGTTGAAAATAACAGTTCAGAATGTTTATGTGTTTCTGGGGCTAATTAGTCATGTTGTAGTTTAAACACTGAAGACGTACTGTGAAGATAATGTTTTCAGTTTGCAAAATGTTGCAAAACCTTTTCTAAAATGGCCCTTTAATATTATTAGTGGTTTTGTATTCTTAACTTTTACATCTTATTGGAATTAGCAGAGGAGTCATTATGGAAGTAGTCCTTAGTACCATTTCATATTTCATTATGGAAGTAGCCCTTAGTACCATTTCATATTTTTTAATTAGTTTGGACTAAAGGTATTTATATAGTGCCTATGTGTAGGAATAATCACAAAGGGGCACAAAAGCTTACAGTCTAGATTACATTTAGTAGTAATGCAAAGAGAGTGCTGTTTACAATCATATTTTTCAAGCTGCTTTTCCTCCGGGAAATTCAGGGTAGCATACTGGGGGCTACTCTTGCCCCAGTTTTATCCTTAGAAGAAACCTGAGGTAGGTTAGGCAGAGAGAAAGCGATTAGCCCAAGCTGACTCTCTGAGTTCAGTGGCAGAGTGGATAGCTGAAGAAAGTAGGTCTAATGGGAAGAGAAATTGCTAAATTATTTTATTTAATGAGCACTTCTGTTATTCCTTATTTATTTAATCAGATGTTGGCATCTTCATGGTTATTTGTGCTGAGAAAATTTTGCTGTATCATGTTGCTTATTACTTTTTTAATAGAGTTGCTTTCCTGATTATTCATTTTTTCGTTCGCCTCTCTCAGCTGTGGATCGTTCAGTTTCATCAAGTCTTTCAGATGCAAGGGATGCCTTAGTGAATGCGGTGGTTGATTCGCTGTCTGCTTATATGTCAACTGTATCAAATCTCCAGCCAACTGCTTTGATAGCTCCAAATTCCCTCAGGCTGTTTCCTTTGTATGTTTTAGCTCTCTTCAAACAGGTATTACATCTAAACAGTAGCCTATAATTGACTTCCAGCAAATATAAAGCTGTGCTTTTAATGACAGAAACTTTAATTATATGAAACTGCGTAATTGGAACACCTTTTCTGTCACATAATGTTCCTTTTAGTTAAGCTTTGTGAAGCTTAAATTACATGGTGTTGTTTATAGTAAAAATAGTCCATGCACCAAGCTGCTTTAAAAGTCGGAGTTTAAATAGTCTTTTTACTCATCAAGAATGTCAAAGACATATTGCCAGACCTTAATATTGTTTCATGATAAAAGCTAGGAGACCTTTAGTAGTAACCCTTCGTGTTTGTAGTAAAAGGATGAAATCACTGTCATTTCTCCAAAATGCTGCAACTGGTATGCATGCCCTGAGAAGTTTTTGACTTGAGTTTATTAAATGGTCTCCATGCCACACTGTGAGACTATTGTGAAAATTCAGGAGTTTCCTAAGCAGTTTGTGGTATGGTTTCAGAGGAGGGTGTGTTTGCCATTCAGAGGGAAACAGAAGATCCAAATGTGTCTCTTCATATTCTGGCTACAATGTTTAATAATCCTGCAGGGTATGTAGAATACTCTAAATCAGTTACTTTCTTACAGAAAGCGTTTAGGACTGGCACCAGTACACGCTTAGATGATCGCGTATATGCCATGTGTCTAATAAAAAGTCAGCCTCTGGTTCACTTGATGAAGATGATACACCCCAACTTGTACAGGATAGACAGACTCACTGATGAGGTATAGTATATATATATTTTATATTTAATCTAACGGGTTAGAGGGGGTGTTGCCTGAAATGCTGGAACTGCATGTGAACACTTTCACAAGTGCAGCAATATCAAATACTAAATAAATTACTAAGCTATGAGTAAATAAATGGCCCAAAGAATCACACAAGCATTTGGGAAATAAGTAACAACAAGCAAATAAGATGACCCCATACTGCTTATGCTAGATGTTCTTCCATTAGGTTAGTCTAAATTCCAAATCAACTCTTGAGGTTTGTTATGAGCGTATTGTGTCTTGGGGTGTGGGGTAAGTTGGCAGACAGGGAATGAGGCTTTTCCCTCTGATCAGCACTCATAGCAGAGGAAGGGAAGGCTAAGGTTGGGGAGCAAGGAGGCTAGGATCAGAAAGCAAGGAGAGAAACAGCTTAAAGAATAAGAATATAAAGTTCTATACATTACTCTAGCAGTCTTAATGCAGTTGAAGGAATAGCAAGGGGAAGAGGTCTGGGGGAAAGAGGGGACCTCTAGTGATTTCAGCCGTGGATAAGCAGTTTTGGGGATCATACTGGCCCTTTACAACATTACGTGGCAGAGGAACAATCTGGGATGAAGAACTGAACACAATTTTCTTGTGTCAGTTTGCAACTTTTACCCTATATTTCCCTATATTACCATTGGGAACAAATTCTGTTGATGGCATTATTGAATCCTCTCTGTCACTGGGCCAGATTTCCAGAATTCTGTCCATGACTGGAGGATTCCCCCCCTCTATCTTTATTTTCCAAACAAAGGACAAAAACAAACAGTACAGAAAACAACAAAAAAGAAAGACAGACAGTACACACAGCAGGAACCCCTCATCTTAACCAAAAATTAACAATTGAAAAATTTTGCTCTTATCATTCCTTCTTAACAAAAAAAGAAAAAAAAAGCTTAGAAATTTTTCTCCAACCAGTCATAAACACGTGACCAGGTATTTTGAAAAGCAGTGTCTTCCTTTCTTTGCAATTCCATTGTTAAATTATCTAATTCTGCTACCTCAAGTTTATTAATTAGGTCCTGTTTGGATGTTACTTCTTCCTTCTTCCAGAATTTCACAAATATAATCCTAGCAGCTGTAACTATGTGTAAAAACAAATATTTGTCTGATTTTTGCAGACTTTCAGGCATTATATTTAATAGAAATATTTCCGGATCTAACGAAACGTGGACAGAATTTTGTCAAAATCTGTCTGCTTGGCATAGAAACCTACTTGTTTATCTTTAGTGTATCTAGACACTAGTTGATTTCTGTCCCACCAAGTGAAATTTATGTTTTGTTGTTGAAGCATTTCCTGTGGTTTCAGCTCGTCTTTATGATCTAGAAGTTCTTCATAGGTTGACATACGTGTTTTAACCATCAGATTTGGATTGGCAAAGGCTTCTAGAGGTGCTACCCATTTTGGAGTTTTATTGTAGACAGATATGGTCTAAGCATGTGTTGTCTAAAGTATGTATGTGAATCTTGTTTTGCATACAATGCAAAAGCATGCCAGCCTAAGAGGAGGTTATAGTCCTTCAAGTTTGAGAGTTCTAGAGTTTTTGAGTAGTATCCAATCACGAATCCATGTTAAAGACTCATCTGGTAGTACAATCGCCAATTCGGGGTCTTTTTTTGCCAAATAAAGTTTCGTACTAATTTATCCAAATCTTTAAAAAAAGATTGGTATCTAAGAATAGGTATGTTTTGGAAGAGAAAAAAGATTTTTGGAAGTATGTTCATCTTGATGGCTGCAGCTCTCCCCATCAGTGAGAGTTGTAAGTTTTTCCATTTGTTAAGAGTTTAAGGTAGTTATCCTGTTAAGAGTTTAAGGTAGTTATCCTGTAGTAACAAACTTAGTCTATTCGTAATATGAATACCTAAATATTTTATCTTGTTTTGGACTTCAAATCCGGTAATTTTCTGTAGCTCTTGGATTTGCTTTAAATTACAATTTTTGGTCATTATTTTAGTTTTATTCGCATTGATCTTAAAGCCTGCAAGTTGCCCATATTGTTGTAATACGTTCAAAATGTTATCCATTGATTGAAAAGGATCTTGCAGGATAATTGCTAAATCTTCGGCGAACTCTTGTATTTTGTATTCTTCGCCTCTTTATTTAATCCAATAATTGATTTATCATTTCTTATTTTTTCACATATGACTTCTGAAGTAAACATGAAAAGTAGAGGTGATAGTGGACATCCTTGTCGAGTACCTTTGCATATTTCGATTTTTGAAGTTAGATCATTTATCGCAATTCTAGCATTTTGTTTAGTATATATCGCCCCTACCATATTAGTGAAATTTTCACCACATTGCGCAACTTTTAAGTGTTCCAACATAAAATCCCAATTTATATTATCGAACGCCTTCTCCACGTCCAGAAACAATATTGCCATCTGCTTACCCGGGTTTACCTCGAAGTATTCCAAAACATTCAGGATGGTTCTTAGGTTTTTCGGGATTGCATATTGGGTAAAAAAACAGCTTGATCTTGATGTATTAAATACATGAGTACCTTTTTTAATCGCGTAGCCAAGATAGAAGCGAATTTTTTGTAGTCTACGTTAAGGAGTGATATAGGGCGATAATTTTTAATCTCTTTCTCATCAGAGTCCTGTTTCTGGATAGGGGAAATTAGTGCTGTATTCCATGAATCTGGAATAATTTTCTTTTCTGTGATGTTATGCATGGTCTGTTTGAGTGGCAGTAGTATTTCTTCTTCTACAGCTTCTTAGAATTCTGCCAGCAGTCCATCAGGGCCAGGTGTTTTATTCTTCTTTTGTTTTTTAATAGCCTCTGTAATCTCATAAATTGTAATGGGTTCATTAAGCATTTTTTTCTGTGATTCGTTTAGTTTTTTGATATTAGGGTTATCCTTGAAGTAACTTGGAATTAATCCTTTCTCAACTTTCTGTTTCCCATACAGATTTTCATAAAATCTTTTGCTAATCTCTTTCAAATCATCTAAGCTATTTTTTCCTACTTCTTGTTCATTTCTCAAAATCTTGATATATCCTTTTTTCCCCTCTTGCTGCAATCCATAACCTTGTTCATTTCTCAAAACCTTTTTTCCCCTCTTGCTGCAATCCATAAGTCAGCCAACGTGTGGGTTTATTGGCATTCTTGAAAAAATTCTGTTTAGCATAGAGGATCTTTTTTGCAATTTCTTGGTTAAGCAGGTGATTCATTTGGTGTTGTAAATTTTGGGTTTTTAGTTCCAGTTTACCTGAAGAGGTATCTCTTTTCAATGTATCTTCACAATCTTTGATCTGGTTTTTAAGTTGAGTAAGTTTTTGGTTTTCCATTATCTTTCTTTTAATGCTTTGTCAAATGAGGATTCCCCTTGCGAATGCTTTGAAGGTGTCCCAAACTAATTGGGCTGACTTGCTTCCTTTTGACTTAAGTCATGGGGCTTGTAACTACACTCTAGCAGAGTTCATTCTGTCTACTGCTTTTTGACAAAATTGCCCATTTTTGGAGGGTGAAGGTAGAAACCAGTACTCTTCTGCATAGTTGAGTATTATCCTGGATATGCAAAACTTTCCTTCTGCTTGAATGTCCTACTGATTGGCATTTAACTGCCTACTTTGCAACTTTTGGGAATGACAGAATGTTGTGGTAGCTTCCCATTTGGAAATTTGTGAAAGAAAATGGAATACATTCCTTCATAGTTTTTGCTTTCATTAATATGTGTTAGACATGGGAACAGTTTGATAACAGTCCTCAGTATATGGATGTGTTCTGGCAACGGACCCAGAAGTATATTGCCCAATTACTTAAGAATGTAAAAGGAACCAATTGATTGTGAGTCCTTTTTCAGTTAATTGGTTTGAGGCCATTTAATATTTGAAACTGCTTAATGTGGCCTGTAACAATTGTAAGCAATGTTGCATAAGTTGCCAAGGCTCTGCAACCCAGCTTTTGGATTATTAGTAGTGCTGCTAAATTTTGTACACCCAGCATATACAATGTTTGTATGTTTGTAGCAGGTTTAATTATAATTCTTCTTATAGGGTGCAATACATGTCAGTGATAGAGTTGTACCCCAGCCACCTCTTCAGCGTCTGTCTGCAGAGAAATTGACAAGAGAAGGAGCTTTTCTTATGGATTATGGCCCAGTAAGTAGTACCCCTGGTTTCTTCATACATATTTATGATTGCTTTGGTAAATTTTTTGGTAAAAGTAGAAAATCTTAGATTCTTAAAGAATGATGTGTTGCCATCCGTGTTGTAATAGGCTATTGATTTTATTTTCTAATAAACTGTTCTGTAAATCATTAAGTACAGTAATTTAGTCATTTGTTCATTGTTTAAATATATATACTTATGTATACAAAACAATTTAACAAGTATTTCCATGGAAGTATCAACAATGACAATGTTATCTTATCTAAATTAACAAAGATGTTTACTTCAATGATGTTGGTTCTGACATTTTAGGCAATGTATATATGGACTGGAAAAACCTGTGATAATAACTTCATAAAAGATGTCCTTGGATACCCTAACTATTCATCTCTGCCACAGGGACTGGTAAGGGTTTGTTTTCCTTAATACAAGAAACTACTCACTTTCTTGAAATTGATTTCTTTGTGAGTCAGTTTGTTGCAAGCTTCCAGATTGTTTGGGGTTAGGGGGTATTAAGGTCCAGCTACAGAAAAGCTGAGGAGGCAGATATGCCTTGGAAATGTTCTGTTGCCCCTGTCATTGAGCTAGCTAGATTGGTCACTAGATCTTGTAATGGGTGGATTTGAAGTGGTAATGTTGTTTAGCTGCTGCTTTTTCTATCCTGACTCCAGACCAGTAAGTCAGTCCGGGGGGGGGGGCACTCTTGAAGGTATCCTCTTGTATGTCTGCGCCATAAGGGCTGTTTGTGCTCTGCTTTTCCTGTTTATAAAAACTACTTAGGAATTTTTGAGTGCTTCTGGGGATTTCAGGCAGGAAAAGACATTTTAGCATTTGCTTGTTCCTATAAGTGGCTTGAATGCACTAATTAAGTCATTATCAATGAGGTATTATTATCCCCCCCCCCTCGGTGCTTTGATATTTGATAACTTCAGTGATGCTGGATCATCATACGAGTGTTTGGGACAAATACTAGGAATTTAAATTACATCTGGGCATTATGAGTAGTTGTGAATTGAGTCAGTCAATTAAAAGACGTTTGAGAGATCTTGATTATAAGAGTATGCTGGTCAGAGTGTGCAGAATACATTCATCCTTTTCAGTTGGTATTCTTCCCCCAATAAAAATGCCAAACTACCTGTTTGAAGTATACAAGGACATTTATGCTTGTGCATTTGAACATCTTGTCATCGGGGATGGTGTTAGGAAGACTGAATAGTATTCTGTACTCTAATAGACTTGGTGGATATGGTACTAACCAAATTGACTTTATTGTTTGTATTCTTTTGGATTGCCCCGAATTTTCAGGTTTGAGGGCTCAATTGATTTTCCCTTTGCTTAAGCAGAACTGTGTTGCTTTAGAAGCTAAGTCTTCTTGGTTACTAAGAGATGAAGATAAACAAGTAACTTTTCATGTGGCTAAATTTTTGGTGGCTGTAGGAAAATCACGTAATTCCAATAGCAAATATTAGGCTTCTCTTTTAGTGTGTGAGGGCTCACTTTATGACTTTTGTCATGGAAACAGTAATTAGGAAGGAAAGGATAACTTCAGTGGGTTTTGGTTCTAATGTGTTTGGCTTTCTGGATTCTTTAACATATCACTGGTATGTTTTAAGTGAACTGTGCTTAAACTTTGTATTTAATTTTTCTAGACACAGCTTCCAGAATTAGATACCCTTTCTTCAGAACGAACCAGGTCATTTATATCCTGGCTTAAGGACAGTAAACCTCTAAGCCCAGTCCTTCAAATAATAAAGTAAGTGTGTGTATGTATGTATATATATGTATCAAAGTAAGTATCCACACATTGATCCTTCGCTGAATTCAGTGATCTTTTATGCATACCTGTACAATAGCTTTTTGTTCACTCTTAATAGGCATTTATTTAAAATTTATTTTAAAGAAGTTCTATCCCTGCAGTCTTTTGATCCAAGTAAAAGTGCACACTCAAATGCATATAGAAAGTGGTGATGTTCACAGGAATCAGTGGGGGACTGTGTAACTATTATGTGCCCCAAACTCAATAAATGCAATAAAGCCTTGTGATCATCATCTCTCAGGATTACACAAAAGTGACCAGCTGATGTCTTAAACCTGATTTCCCTCAGCATCTTTTTATTTTTTATTTTATTGGGCTTTTAGCCTGTCCTGCCCCACAAGCAGGCTCAGGGCAGGTTATAACTAGGGGTGTGCATTCGGCAATAACCAAGCTAAATTAATACCAGAAAAATACCTTACCGGTATAGCTGAGCCCCAAAAAGCAGATTTTATCCAGCTTTTATTTGGGTTAATTCAGCTATACCAACCCTACCAGCCATTTAAACCTAACAGCTGACAAGGAGAGCCACCAGTCAGCTGTTGAGTTTAATGCCTCCCTGGGAGCCATTTCAGCACTCCTTTCACCACCACCACCCCCCAAAAAAAATCCTGAGCAGGGGGAGCAAAAGGGAGGGCTGACTTGGCTTCCCTCCATGTAAACCAATTAGTGCTGTGCTGGGAGGAGTGTCTTCCCTTCCTTAGCCTCCCTGCTGCTGTGGGAAGACTCAAGGAGGAAAGCAGGGAGATGCAAGTTTAAATGCCTTTCTTTCCCTCCCTGAACTTGAGGCGGGAAGGACAGGCATTCAAGCCTGCCTAGCCTCTCTGCGTTCCCTTCTCCAGCTGCCCCACTTCAGCCTTACCTTCCTTACCGGAGCCTCCCCGCTGCTGCAAGGATAGTCAGGGAGGAAAGGCAGGGAGAGCAAGGCATGTTTAAATGCCTTTCTTTTCCTCCCTGGACTTGGGATGGGAAAAAAGGCATTTAAACATGCCTTGTCTCTCTGCCCTCCCTTCCCCAGGGAAGGCAGAGAGGAGAGAAGGCTTCCACTGGTCAGTTTCACTCCCATCCGCCTGTCAGCTGTTAGGTTTAAATGGCCTAAATCTAACAGCTGACCGTTGGGAGTGAAACCAACCAGTGGAAGTAGCAGGGCATGGGAAGGGAAGGAAGGCGTTTCAACATGCCTCCCTCCCCTCCCCTTGGCTTTAGACCCAAATATATTCGGCAGTACCTAATATTTCCCCAGCCACAATACTTTACTGGTATTGGACTGGGGAAATATTCAGTACTTACCAATATTTTTTTGATCTGTTATACCTGAATCCGGAAAAAAAATTTTTTTTCCTTGCACACCCCTAGCTACAACAGCATTAGAAACAGAATCCTCTTTCTAAAATATCCAATTAATCATTAACAATAATAACAACACAATAATAAAATCACATCAATAAATACAGCAGTAACAGTTGATGGCATCGTCTAATTTTTCCATTTCCATCTGCTCCCTGGTCTTGTACATGCTCTCAGTTGTATGCCATCCTGACCTGATGACTTGTTAGTTTTTAGTTTGTCCTTTAGCTCTAGAACTTTATTTCTATTTCACAGTTCTTCAGATACCCTTCCTGAAAAGAGCTGCTTTGGTGCAGGTAACTGTTTCACATTTTCTGCAACCTCTGAGCTCTGACAGCACACCAGCAGGCAAGCTCTTGCAGTTCCAAGGATGTTTAGAAAGAGGAATAGTGCTCTATCCCTTTGCAGTTATTCTTGGTGCTCTGAGAGCACACCTGCTGAGGCTGTCCCAGCAGCTGTGCTCTGTACCTCAGTGATGGCAGAAAAGGGTTCACCTGAGTGAACTTTGAGGGGGAGTGGAAATCTCATTTCCAGCTCTGCCCCTTCCTTGCAGTTGGCTTCAGAGTGTGGAGGGGGTCCTTCATAGCTGATGCTGTGGTTTGTTTTCCTGCCCAGAACTGTCCTCTGTCTGTCAGGTACATCACAGTCAGATTAGCTTCTTACTCTCGAAGTATTTTCATGAAACCTATGCATATATGCAGACATCACTTCATCATTATTTTGGAGGAGATTTTTAAAATACAATAATTTTTTTAAAAAAATTCAGATTTTTCTGCAAATCTGGGGGATTATAGAAAAATATTATCTTTCTATAGTTGATTGTGTTGTGTGGATTTTTTACTCCACACTCTGGGGCCACATCAGATTTAGATGTATGTTGTGTGGGGTGAAGAAAATATGCAGGAAGAATGTTCTTTCTTCTCCTATAATTCTAAACCTCATGGCCAGCTAGTATATGTATTTATTTATTTAGATTTATATCCCGCCCTCCCCGCAGACTCAGGGCGGCTAACAGAGGCTGAACGCCATGTGATAACAATAAAACAGTAAAATACAGACTAAAATTACAAAATAAACAATTAAATAATTAACCAGAGTTCTTAAAACATTTTCCGGTGCTCCTCTACTCACTTCCAGATTTTTAAAGTCAGGATGGTGTTCTCAATAATATAGTTGCATAACAGTGCCCCACTGTTGTCCCTAGGCACGTCCCACTCCCTCCGATGGTACCCGCACCAGCTATGACAGTATGCGGAAATTATAGGGTGTTGATGGAACAGTAGTGGTGGCGGCTCCTATTCAAAAGCCTGGCGGAAGAGCTCCGTCTTACAGGCCCTGCGGAACTGTACGAGGTCCCGCAGGGCCTGGATCTCCTCTGGGAGCTCGTTCTACCAGATAGGAGCCGCCACCGAAAACGCCCTATCCCTGGTCATAGCAAATTTGATGGTCTTGGGGCCTGGAACATCCAGGAGATTTTGATTCCCCGACCGTAGTGCCCTTGGGGGAACATGTGGGGAAAGGCGGTCCCTTAGGTAGGCCGGTCCCTGGCCATAGTTAATGGGCAGTCCATTCAGGACAGAGACATATTTCACTCACAGTTTTTAACTTGTGGAATTAACTGTCCCAGGATACAGTGATGACATTTGCCATTGGTCCAGTTGATGTTTAAAGGAGAAATCATGGAAGATAGGTCCATCAGTGGCTGTTAGTCACAGAGGGCAATAACCCTCTGAATACCAGTGCTAGGTGTCAACAACTGGAAGCATCTTTGTGCTACATCCCTGGCTTGTAAGCCTTCTGGTACATCTGGTTGGCCACTGTGTGATACAGGACGATACACTACATGGAACATTAATCTGATTTCCAACAAGCTGATGCTTTTGTATAATGTGGGATGTTTGGACAGCGGTCCCTCTTCTGTTCACTTGGTGTTTCTGAATGTCATGGTGGTGGTTACTAAAAGAGGATTCAGTGCTGGAAGAATCAGCCTTCCTTGCTGGTATTCCTGAGAACCTACTGGGGATCCTGCTAGTCTGTGATATAGAGTGATTTTACAGGTCATACCTTTTGCTTTCCACAGATTGCACTAGAAGATGTTTTTTTCCCCTCCTTGTATTTACAGAGGTGATTTTTGGGGCCTTAAAAATATATTGCTTTGCCCAGTCCCTCCACCACCAAAATCATTTGATTGGGCTGATGTGAATAAAACCAGGCTGGTCTCCAGTGTTTCCCTGGGTGGCAAGATATTTGAGAGAAGTCACAAGATATGCATGAGGCTGATTACTCACTGAATGTTCAGATCAGGGAAGGAAACTGCTTTAGTGGCTCTGACTGACAGCCTGCATCTAGAAATGGACAGGGGAAGTAGGTGCTAATCTGTATTTCTCAGCCTTTTGGTAGCCCTGATACAATAGATCATTAAATCCTGTTGAAGCAGTTGGGCATGAGGGGATTTTACTTTGTAGTGGTTCCACTCCTGCCTGTCTAATTGAACTCAGTAGGAAATATCACTCTCCTTAGTGAGAATTTAATTTATTTTTTTTGGGGGGGAAGCACGCTTCAGTGTGTCTTGCCCCAAGAATTTCCTTTAATATACAGGTATTCAGAAAGACTATAAGAATTTGGAATGTCTCTTTTATTTTCATCTGACCCTTTATGCCTAGACTGCACTGGATAAGCAAGAAGAAATAAATTGTGAGTGAATCAGGCAAGTAAGCTATACAAGAACATTCCTTAAACATTCAATTTCTTCCTGTTTCAGAGATGAAAGTCCTGCAAAGGCAGATTTTTTTCAATATTTAGTTGAAGACAAAACGGAGGCAGCATTCTCTTACTATGAATTTTTGCTGCATATTCAACAACAAATTTGTAAGTAAAAGAGGAAGAAACAGGGGAAAAAACCCAATTCTGGACTCTTACTCAAATAGCAGCCGTGAAAGAAGCGATAAAACCAGGCATGAATTCTTCAGTGTCCAGGACAAATAACCATATTTAGAACGTTTCAGCTGAAAGGACAAAATACACATTTCCAGATGAATTTTACAGATTTCCTTCAATCTAAAAATGATGGCTTTGATGCAGTTTCAATAGTATGTTTTAAGTTGGTTTATATGCATTTCCAATAGTGCAGCAATATGGTGCTTCTGTTCATTTCAAGCTGGTGGATTTAGCTGTTGAATTTATGTAGCTGTGTGGAATGGTATTTCTCAATGGAATCTAAAATCAGAGCTTTCCCCCTCTTAACTCTTCATATCCCAGCCTTGCCTCTAGCAGAGATGCCAAAGTGCAATGCTCCATGCTGTTTATATGAATTTGTAAAAGAAATAATTCATATTTGAAAACTTCACTGTTTTCTCTGTGAAGGCTATAGAATTTCAATACAGAATACATGACTTGTAGAAATATATAATGTACAGAAGTATTACATTTGTAAAAAAAATGTAAAACTGTAACTACAGAGTATGAATTGCTTAGTGTGCTGCAGTGTTGGTGATTCAATGACAAATCACTATATCAGTTAAAGAATAAAGTAGACTAATACATATTAAAACAAAGAAATCTGAATCCACATAAGAAAAATGCAACTTTGTAATTCATTTAAATTAATCCTTTTATGTGGATTTATTTATGATCAGCTGATTAAAAGTATTTTGCTTGATCATGTGTTTTTATATCTGTGATACATTTTAGATACTAATAGTGAACTTGGCTTGCTGTATTAAGAAGGAATGTTTACTACTTTATTGTATAGATTCCTCGAAAGAGGATAAGTTCAGTGAACTGAAATTGGGGATTTGTATGCAACCAGTTTGTGATGCTACCTAGAAAAATGATAGTCTCGCTTATCTCTGGTTTACTTTATGTACCCTGCATTGGTTTGGTTCTAGGTTCCTCATTTTCTCTTGCCACCATGAGACATTAAAGAAAATTGTATTTCACTTCCAGGTGAGAGTTGCTTCAGCACATGAACTGAATATCAGCCTGGGTTTATCCTACTGTTCCTTTTTCAGTTCTAGTGCTACACAGACATGCCTGTGACTCTGCAGGGCCTACGTGCCAGGGGGGATCATGTTAGCCTGCTTGATGTGTTAATTGTAAGAGCCAGTTTTGAGGAATAGCAATTACACATTAATCCCTCCTTGAATGCGTGATCCAGTGTGCTGCTCTTAGGCAAGGGTAATGCCAATCCCTTACCATGTGTGGGCACTACATCATTGGAACCATGTCTGTATCTTAAACCTAGTTGGCTTAAGTTTGTGTTAAATACGTAGAGTCATCTGAACAAGCCACCTGTTTTTAAAGCAACACTTTTTAAAAGATGACAAATACTAATTACACCTGCGTGTGTGTGTGTGTGTGTGTGTGTGTGTGTGTGTGTATATATATATAATATATGTATATATATATATGTGTGTGTGTTTGTGTGTGTGCCCCAATACGTTTTCACCTGTGCACAAATGCTCTTAAGCAACTGAATTATGTTTAGTTATTTTACCTGCTTACCTAATCATATGGATAAATATTTGTGAATCTACCTTAATCTTAATTTTGCAAAAGCATGCCAAAGGATTTGTTGGAATATCACTCGCTTGTTTAGTTTTATTTATGGCATTTTTAAACTTGTCTAAAAGTATAAAAATGTTCTCAAAGATGCTGTTCCCTTACAGTTTTAAAGTTAGTATGTCCCATAGTTCACATTTTGGGAGGGGAGTGAAAAGATAGATTGGATGAAAATGTATGTTATGGGTCCATAAATGTGTCCAGTATATTACTGTAATCTAAACAAACAAGTTATTTTGGAATAAAACGATTTTTGTGAGCTTAGTGATTAATATCCAAAAACATCAAAAGCCATGCTGTATGGTAAATGATCTGTAAAACCATTACTTAAAGTTTTATTCTTCTACATTTTGTATATAAAATTGTTATAAAATATATTTGAGAAATATTTGCTTTGAGTAAGGTACTTGTTGCCTGTTACAGTTGGGAGAAAATAATGTAGTGTTAGTAGTTCCTCCTAACATTTCTGCATAACTTAAACAATTGTGGGATCTTGTGAGTTCTGTGTCCCATTGTTAGTTGACACTCAGCAAGATTAATCATAAGGATTCCTGAAAAGACTGAAATGTTGGCTTGTGTAAATACAAGTCAAACACCCATCCTAAATCTTGGTAGGGGCTGGTGGGGGGGTGAGGGTTTGGCTTTGAGGATACACAGTGTGGTCCAGTCATCCTCCAGCGTTATCCTTGAACAAAAACTGAAGCCTTTGGCATATGTTTTATCACTCCTTTCAATAATCTGTAGATGTTCAGTGAAAATAGAAGTACTGGGTAGTTTCCCAAAGTTGGCAGGTAGATAGTTTTTTATAAAAGGAAAAGAAGAAATGGAATATTAAAGTTCAATGCAAGATGCCTATGCAAAACCTGTAAGATGGTTGGCTTCCTGCCACTCTAGTGTGTCCCACTACCCCAGTGATTGTCAGTGTAGCATTAGATGCATACAGATGGAAGAATGCCTAATCTCAGTGCGGCCTTGATTTTCAGGTAAGTGGATTTCCTTATACACACTTATATAGGGCTAACTTTATATACCTTTGTATTTATTTGGATGCCTATTAATCTGTCTGTCTTGTAGATTTTAAGAAACAGGATCCTTTCTATGATATCCTGTCTTTTACATTTCAGTATTGTATAAATAGTAGCTTGAATGCTGTAGACATTTTTAATGACCTCTAAATTTGTCATCATCTAGTTCTGGGTTTCTTTCCATCTCCTGTCCCCTAATTGCACGTTCATTCAGTTTGCTTGGAGGTTAGTAGAACTTTGGCTTTCTATTAATCATGCTTTCAGGGAACTTCTAAAGCTTGTAGTGGCCCTTGCAAGGTTTTAAACCATATCTACTCCTTCATTACAAGGATGATTTGAACCATTTACTGTAGTCTGGTTCACAGCAAGACAGCTGGAGAGCAGATACCACACCAGTTACTATAACTTGCAAAAATAACTTAAGATTCTTACCTGTATGCAAATAACAAAAATAGAAATTGCATGTATGAGTCCTGGGGGCAATTTTTTAAAAAAATTCTAAATGGCTGGCAGGAGTTTTTGAGTCACTGCTTTACGGACAAGAATTATACTCTGTCTGACTCAGTGATCATGTCTGACAGGTTCATGCTGTGCAGCACCATGCAACAGACTGGATAAAAATAACAAAATGAAGATGGGTAATCTGGTTTTCTAAGCAGCTGGATCACAGAATGATATTTCAGAGAGATGTGTGAGAAATTTAGAAGTTTTGAGATTATCTGGAAATGTCAAGGGCCCGTGCAGCTTCATTAGCAACTCATTTTACTACTGTTGTTAACATTTGGTAGGTGTTGACTTGGCTAGTCTTAGTACAGCTAGTTTAATTCCACAGACAAAATTGGTTTAAATCCACATGTGCTTGTTCCTTTAATTGATCTTCAAGGCATAATAACTGTATTTTATGATCCTTTACCTCTCCTGAGTGAAGAGAAAAGGTGCGTGCTGTTTTGTTAAATGGTGTATGCCTATTTCGTCCTGCTGTACATGTAATCTGGAAGACTATGCTGGTAAAGGTCCTCAGTGAAGCTGCTGTAGATACACAACACATTTTTTATTGAATGTGATTATTTATAAATGAGGAAACAGCTGAATGAAGTCAAGAGCATAGTTCTGCCCCAAATCTGAGACAGCACAATGGAAGAGCTGTTTTGTGCATCTGCTTGTGATACATCTCAACACTATGTGCAGAGCAAAAATTGAAATCCTTTTTAATTGGTGCTTTAATATGTTAACTGGAGCTTTAGCAACCTAAAATATGTTAGTCAAGATTGAAACAGACTTCTGAAACCCAGATGTCTGCAATTTGGTTATGTCTCAACAAATTTATAAGTAGTTTTTTATATCCTTACTCATAGGTATTTACACCAGGCTAAAACTAAATCCATGAATGCTTGGAAATTCCAGTTAAGACAAATAATGGCTTTTAGGGAAACAGCATCTATGTATTAAAATGAGCACACCTGAATTTTGTTAAATGTTTGCCCTTATTAACAGCAGACAGTACACATGATCTAGTTTAAAAACTAGTTTTAATACTAAGCTGTGGCTAAAAAGGCATTAAAACTGCTGCCATATTTGTCCCAACTACATAGGCTGCTGGAGGGGTGTGTGTGTGAGATGTTAATTGCAGCAAAAACAAGTGGATACTTTCCCTGTGTGTAGATTTTGCTAGGGACAAACCTTTGACAACCTGTTCTGTCACATCTTTGGTATTGGAGAAAAGTAATGGCAGAGAAAAGAAGGATGTGGCAATGTGTCTTTTTCTGGATTCAGCATGAAACAGGGAAGATGCTATTTTTAAGCCTGGCTGGTGGAGAAAGCAACTCAATAATGCAACACACCTATTTTAGAATGAAATTAGCCCCCAGCTTGGAGGGAATTCACATGAAAGCAATATTTGCTTTAATGTGAGCTGAGGACAAAGTTGTTCTGTTGAGTTGCTGAGGGCTGCATGCTTATTAGGTCAGTACATAAGAACATAAGAGAAGCCAATGTTGGATCAGGCCAATGGCCCATCTAGTCCAACACTCTGTCACACAGTGGCCAAAAATACCAGGTGCCATCAGGAGGTCCAGCAGTGGAGCCAGGACACTAGAAGCCCTCCCACTGTTGCCCCCCCCCCCAAGCACCAAGAATACAGAGCATCATTTGCCCCAGCCTGAGAGTTCCTATCTATACCTTATGGCTAATAGCCACTGGTGGACTTCTGCTCCATATGCTTATCTAATTCCCTCTTGAAGCTGTCCTTGCTTGTAGCCACCGCCACCTCCTGTGGCAGTGAATTCCATTGTGTTAATCACTCTTTGGGTGAAGAAGTGCTTCCTGTTCTAACCCAATTGCTTAGCAATTTCATTGAGTGCCCACAAGTTCTTGTATTGTGAGAAAGGGAGAAAAGTACTTCTTTCTCAACCTGCTCTATCCCATGCATAATCTTATAAACCTCAATCATGTCACCCCTCAGCTGTGGTTTCTCCAAGCTAAAGAGCCCCAAGTGTTTTAACCTTTCTTCATAGGGAAAGTGCAGAAAAGTACAGAAAAGGCAGAGGCATCTCTTAACAACTTGCGCACTTCCAGCTGTAAAATGTGAATGCATATGTAAAAATAATGGCTGGTGAATCTCCAAAGATGGTTATTAAATATGGAGTAGTTTGTATCACCGGTTCCCCATCAGAGGTAGAAAAACAATGCCTGCTTTAAAAACGCAGTAGAATTTTAACATGTTCAGAATTACAGTCTACTTGTGCTTGAAAACCCTGAGCACAACTGCTGGACTGAGTAGACGGCCAGTATGAGTAGAACTGACTTTGATGGACAAATGGATTCAATTTATGCTGTGTCTTTCTGTGCTGAGGAGAATGCTCACCGAGGAAACAACCTCCGGACCTGCTGCTGAGTAACCAGCCTAAAGGCTGCGATGAAAATCACTCAAAGCATCTTTCTACCCCCAGTGATAGGTGATAGAAGTCCCTCTCCCCTTGTTCTCTCATACTACTACGCTGCAGGGTGACCTAAAGGGTGGGAATCCTTCACATAGTCGACCGTGACGGGAAGAGAGGGCTTCTTCCAGCCCTGACTGCAGGTCGTCGTCTCGACCCCTTCCCACCTCAGACCAGCGACTCCGTTCTTTTCACAGTCCCTCTGGATCGCCTTTGCAACGTAAAGCCGCCACGTTCCCGCCAATCAGAAACCAAGCTGAACGTGAAGGTCGCAGCTTGAGCCTCACACTTGGGCAAGATTGACCCCCCCCCCTCCTCCAAAAAAACCAATATGTGCGCTACACACTTATTAAACGACGGGCGGCATGCGGAAGTTAGCAGCCCCGCTTCAGACCAGCCTCCCGCTCTGTTGGGCCGGCTTGGTGGGGCGATCAACTAGGGGAAGGGAACAGAGAAGCCCCGCCTCCCCTCCCTTTAATCCCGCCCTCTCCGGCTCTTGGCGGCGTTCGGAGGGAGCTGCCGCTGGATTCCCGCGGTGGTGCAGCTCCTGCCTCGCCCTCTCCGCGCGCGCTCCGCCTCGCCCGGGCAGGGTTACGCGCCTCGACGCCTCTGCTCAGCCCGGCGGGACGTGCAGGATGCTCCCCTCCGCGGCGCAGTTACTCCGGAGTGCCTGGGGAGGGAGGTGGCAGCCCCGGATGCGGCTGCTCGCCCCTCTGGCGGGCGGAGGAGGGGGAGGGCGAAGAAACGGGAGCTCTTCCCTCCAGCGGGACCAGCCGCAGGTGAGTGGCGGCCCGGGCAGGGAGCGGGTCCGCGTTGGGCGCTCTTTCGCTCTCCTCCCTTTCAGGCCTCGAGAAGAAGAAGAAGAAGCGAAACTTCCTGGTGGTTGTTTCTCGCCAGGGCAAAGCGCCAGGTTGGGGCTTCGGTTGCTTTGGGCTTCCGGGCGGGTTGGAACCAAACAGAAAAGTTGCGTTGGGCTCCGGACGCGGCTGAAACCGCACGCTCTTTCCTGCCCCAGTGCCAGAGCTCGGGGCCTTCAGACTAGAGAGCAAACTTGCAAAGAACGGAAGGAGAGGCAGAGCAGGCGTTCGAGTCCCGAATGGGGCTCTTTCCAGATGTCATTCCTTCACTGATGAATTCCGGATGGGTGGGTAGTTGTGTCAGTCTGTGGCAGCCAAACAAAACAGGAGTCTTCTTGGTAGCCCTAACGGTGCCATTGGGCTTCTCTGTTATTATTCTCCGCCGCTGATCAAGACAGTGTGCATGAATGCTAAGGAAAGTGCGCTCTTTCCTCCCGTATTCCAAAGAGCCTGTGGAAACAATCTTCACTTTAAACCGCAGACTTGCAATTTTCTTATAAAGACTTTCCAATACCATATCAACCTACAGTTCTTTAAGGATGCGTTTGTATCTCGATTTCAGCACTATACTTAGCACTGGGAATGCTGCTAGCCCTTGGGGACTTCATGCATGTCTAGATTGAAATGAGAACAGACTGTGCCTTTTCCCTTGGTACTTGAAATTGCTAGTGGCATTGAACATTGCCAGTGGCATTGAGAGTCATACCCTTCTCATAAACACACGTGTCCATGGAGATGTCTACTATTTCTGCCTTGGTGGTGACCGTTAGAGAGAGGATACACTTCGTTAAGGAAGGGGTAATATATCTGTGTGCTGTTGCAAGACGACCCAACATTAATCAGCCTTGCCTTGCCAAAACGCCTGAGCATTAGAAAGCCACTGGAGGTAATCTCGTGGGAGGGAAGCAATTAGTTCAGTTAGATCGAGCAGTTAGTTGCTGGCAGCATTTTTCTTTCTGCCTTCTTTCTCTCATTTGTATTTGCCATCCCCTTATTTTCAGTGGGTTGTAAAATAAGAGTTTTCTGAAGCTCAGAACTCTGCTGACACTTATCAGCCATTTGCCTTCCACAACTTCGTAGAGACTCTTTCTAGCAAGGAAACAGCGCTCTGTGCCGAAACTCTTTATACGGGAGTAAAGGTTTTCTTCCTTTGTGAGCCCTCAAGGTGTGCCTGAGAAAATGTATTTGGCAGCAAGTGATAGTGTTGTTTCCAGAGCGCTGTGATGAGAGCCACTCTTTATTGCTTAGAGGCAAAGTCTTCTCTCTGACAGGATATAGGCTCAGAATTAAGCATATGCCGCTTTGATCTTATGAAAAATAAACAAAAAAGCCCTGTTGAAAATCATGACATTTCCCCCTCCCCCCACCACACTCTTTTTGGTTCTACATCAACTGTTGTCCTACTTTTGGAAGAATAACAAATTATCCATGGAAAACACTTAAGGAGCTGTTTATTTAGCACAGATGTATTCTGTGCACTCTGTACTCAAAACACAGACAATCTGCATATAAATGACTCTTGTAAATAATTGTAGTAAATCAACTAGAGTTCAATAAATGTATGATTTCCAATGCCTGCTTCTAGCTGTTGAAGCCATCCTCCCTTGGGGCTTGTTTATTTATTTTTGCATGCTGGATATGCACTGCTGGGTAGTATCTACAGAGGCCCCATATAACAACAGGAGCTCATCAGCAGGCATTTAGATTGTTACTTAGTCACCCTGGGTTAAGTAGCTTAACCTTCTGTCACCACTTCAATGCAATATTGCTGAATGATTCCGGAAGGTATGCTGTTGTTTTCTTTATGTTCCCTTGTACATTTAACATGTTCATTTTGTAAAATTTTGGCTTCATTGCTGTGGAAAGTGGTAGCCTGTGAAATGGTGAAGCATCACTTTGGATATTGTTTTTTAAAAAATATATATTTTCCCCATGTGTGGGCTCATGTGTGCTGAGGAGAATGCTCACCGAGGAAACAACCTCCGGACCTGCTGCTGAGTAACAAGCCTAAAGGCTGCGATGAAAATCACTCAAAGCATCTTTCTACCCCCAGTAAGGTAGCTAAACAGGTGACAGAAGTCCCTCTCCCCTTGTTCTCTCATACTACTACGCTGCAGGGTGACCTAAAGGGTGGGAATCCTTCACATAGTCGACCGTGACGGGAAGAGAGGGCTTCTTCCAGCCCTGACTGCAGGTCGTCGTCTCGACCCCTTCCCACCTCAGACCAGCGACTCCGTTCTTTTCACAGTCCCTCTGGATCGCCTTTGCAACGTAAAGCCGCCACGTTCCCGCCAATCAGAAACCAAGCTGAACGTGAAGGTCGCAGCTTGAGCCTCACACTTGGGCAAGATTGACCCCCCCCCCTCCTCCAAAAAAACCAATATGTGCGCTACACACTTATTAAACGACGGGCGGCATGCGGAAGTTAGCAGCCCCGCTTCAGACCAGCCTCCCGCTCTGTTGGGCCGGCTTGGTGGGGCGATCAACTAGGGGAAGGGAACAGAGAAGCCCCGCCTCCCCTCCCTTTAATCCCGCCCTCTCCGGCTCTTGGCGGCGTTCGGAGGGAGCTGCCGCTGGATTCCCGCGGTGGTGCAGCTCCTGCCTCGCCCTCTCCGCGCGCGCTCCGCCTCGCCCGGGCAGGGTTACGCGCCTCGACGCCTCTGCTCAGCCCGGCGGGACGTGCAGGATGCTCCCCTCCGCGGCGCAGTTACTCCGGAGTGCCTGGGGAGGGAGGTGGCAGCCCCGGATGCGGCTGCTCGCCCCTCTGGCGGGCGGAGGAGGGGGAGGGCGAAGAAACGGGAGCTCTTCCCTCCAGCGGGACCAGCCGCAGGTGAGTGGCGGCCCGGGCAGGGAGCGGGTCCGCGTTGGGCGCTCTTTCGCTCTCCTCCCTTTCAGGCCTCGAGAAGAAGAAGAAGAAGCGAAACTTCCTGGTGGTTGTTTCTCGCCAGGGCAAAGCGCCAGGTTGGGGCTTCGGTTGCTTTGGGCTTCCGGGCGGGTTGGAACCAAACAGAAAAGTTGCGTTGGGCTCCGGACGCGGCTGAAACCGCACGCTCTTTCCTGCCCCAGTGCCAGAGCTCGGGGCCTTCAGACTAGAGAGCAAACTTGCAAAGAACGGAAGGAGAGGCAGAGCAGGCGTTCGAGTCCCGAATGGGGCTCTTTCCAGATGTCATTCCTTCACTGATGAATTCCGGATGGGTGGGTAGTTGTGTCAGTCTGTGGCAGCCAAACAAAACAGGAGTCTTCTTGGTAGCCCTAACGGTGCCATTGGGCTTCTCTGTTATTATTCTCCGCCGCTGATCAAGACAGTGTGCATGAATGCTAAGGAAAGTGCGCTCTTTCCTCCCGTATTCCAAAGAGCCTGTGGAAACAATCTTCACTTTAAACCGCAGACTTGCAATTTTCTTATAAAGACTTTCCAATACCATATCAACCTACAGTTCTTTAAGGATGCGTTTGTATCTCGATTTCAGCACTATACTTAGCACTGGGAATGCTGCTAGCCCTTGGGGACTTCATGCATGTCTAGATTGAAATGAGAACAGACTGTGCCTTTTCCCTTGGTACTTGAAATTGCTAGTGGCATTGAACATTGCCAGTGGCATTGAGAGTCATACCCTTCTCATAAACACACGTGTCCATGGAGATGTCTACTATTTCTGCCTTGGTGGTGACCGTTAGAGAGAGGATACACTTCGTTAAGGAAGGGGTAATATATCTGTGTGCTGTTGCAAGACGACCCAACATTAATCAGCCTTGCCTTGCCAAAACGCCTGAGCATTAGAAAGCCACTGGAGGTAATCTCGTGGGAGGGAAGCAATTAGTTCAGTTAGATCGAGCAGTTAGTTGCTGGCAGCATTTTTCTTTCTGCCTTCTTTCTCTCATTTGTATTTGCCATCCCCTTATTTTCAGTGGGTTGTAAAATAAGAGTTTTCTGAAGCTCAGAACTCTGCTGACACTTATCAGCCATTTGCCTTCCACAACTTCGTAGAGACTCTTTCTAGCAAGGAAACAGCGCTCTGTGCCGAAACTCTTTATACGGGAGTAAAGGTTTTCTTCCTTTGTGAGCCCTCAAGGTGTGCCTGAGAAAATGTATTTGGCAGCAAGTGATAGTGTTGTTTCCAGAGCGCTGTGATGAGAGCCACTCTTTATTGCTTAGAGGCAAAGTCTTCTCTCTGACAGGATATAGGCTCAGAATTAAGCATATGCCGCTTTGATCTTATGAAAAATAAACAAAAAAGCCCTGTTGAAAATCATGACATTTCCCCCTCCCCCCACCACACTCTTTTTGGTTCTACATCAACTGTTGTCCTACTTTTGGAAGAATAACAAATTATCCATGGAAAACACTTAAGGAGCTGTTTATTTAGCACAGATGTATTCTGTGCACTCTGTACTCAAAACACAGACAATCTGCATATAAATGACTCTTGTAAATAATTGTAGTAAATCAACTAGAGTTCAATAAATGTATGATTTCCAATGCCTGCTTCTAGCTGTTGAAGCCATCCTCCCTTGGGGCTTGTTTATTTATTTTTGCATGCTGGATATGCACTGCTGGGTAGTATCTACAGAGGCCCCATATAACAACAGGAGCTCATCAGCAGGCATTTAGATTGTTACTTAGTCACCCTGGGTTAAGTAGCTTAACCTTCTGTCACCACTTCAATGCAATATTGCTGAATGATTCCGGAAGGTATGCTGTTGTTTTCTTTATGTTCCCTTGTACATTTAACATGTTCATTTTGTAAAATTTTGGCTTCATTGCTGTGGAAAGTGGTAGCCTGTGAAATGGTGAAGCATCACTTTGGATATTGGTTTTTTAAAAAATATATTTTCCCCATGTGTGGGCTCATGTGTACTTAAAGATTCTCATCAAGCAGTTGTGTTGCATCGAAGACCCCTAGGGATGGCTTTCCTTCTTTGAATTACTCCATTGCTTTGCAAGTCAGCAAATGGTATTTCTGAAGGGGAAAGGTTATGTGCTTGGTTATAATCTATGCTGTTAACACTGGCTTAACGGTGTGCTATGCATATACAAATGTGCTTATGTAAAACAAAATTATATGCTTGGTGTTATGGCCAAGATAAAAAAAACCCTCATGGTAGTAAAATGCTAAACCACTAGCAAAACATCACTGACAGTTAAAGTTAGTACTAGTAACGTGCCTTTACTCAAATGTACCATTCCATTTTCACATGTACTTTTGCAGCAGATTCAAATCATTATTTTTGCTACAACAGTTAAACATTATATAATTGATTTGCAGGGGTCTTGCAAACGCAGAATCTGTGTTGGGGGTTCAGAGCCCTTCCTTCCCTCCTCGTTTTTCACCCTCACTATATATAAAGGGGGATGTTTTTGGTATGTCAGTCTGACAAACACAGACATAATCTGAGTAGTACTGAAATGTAGGTCCTTCTGTGGGAAAGGGTCAGCTATTGTGGCTGGCCTCGGGTAGTCAGCCAATACCTGTGGTTGCACCAGAGAGTGGTCTTGCCTTTGACATCATGGTGAGCCTAAGATGTGCATGAAGTACCACAGAAGCACGGCATAGCTTCAAGGACAACCCTCTCCTCCCGAGCTCACAAAAAAGTTCGGATGGGTTCTACTCACCTGAAAGAGGCAGGACATTTGTCATGGGACCAAGATACATAAAATTATTGGATCAGTTTCGTCTTAAAGAGGACTCCTTGCCTTTAGATAAATTTGTGTTATAAGGAAGAGATTCTTTAGTGTAGCTCATGGAAATAAATAGCATAATAGTGTTTATCAATGTGACTGCTTATAATTTTAAGAGTGCTTGAATCCCCCCCCCCCTCTGCCCGGGTAATCTATTGAAGAACATAGAAACACCATTTCCTCTGGTAATCTTGGGAACATGGAAGCAAGATCCACAGCATACTAGCAGTAATTATGGGACAAGAAAGTTCATTAGCGAAAGAACTCGCTACATCTCTGGAGCAGAGGGAAAGTTAGTTGAGTGATTAGTTATTCTTCTTGCAAGTTGGGCTTCAGCTGGCTGTGGCATACGGTGAGTGGGATCCCGCTGAGAAACTTCAGTGAGGAGTCTGCGCGGTAAGCACTGAGAATTCTACGAGATCTTGTCACAGTTCCGCAGGGCCGTGAAAACTGAGCTTTTCCGGCAGGCATTCCGATAGGAGCTGCACCTTATCAGCCATGCCCTGTGTCGACCTAGAGCTAGAAGTTACTTAGAGTGGTAGCACTGCTGAATGTGTTCTTAAATGCACTTTAGTATATCACACTGCCATCGTTATATCAACTGTTTTAAATTGTTTATTATGGATTTTTATACTGAAATGTACATTATTTTATTGGTTTTATGTGAGCCGCCCTGAGCCTGCCTCAGCGGGGAGGGTTGGGTAAAAGTTAAATAAATAAATACATGGGAGGCATTGTATGGAAGCAGGGGAGGGAAGGAGAAAGCAGCTACTTCATGTGTGAACTGAGCCTCGCTATCTGGTAGAGATAGTGCACATGAAAAAGGCCTTCTCTACTGTGGAACCTTGCTGGGTGACTTTGGGCCAGTCACACACACTCAGCCTAAGCTACCTCACAAGTCTGTTGAACAAATTTAGAGTCCAGTGGCACCTTTAAGACCAACAAAAGTGTATTCAAGGTATGAGTTTTCATGTGCATGCAAACGTTTTCAAAATAGTATTTGAAAAAATGTCCATGCACACAAAAGCTCATACCTTGAATAAACCTTTGTTGGTCTTAAAGGTGCCACTGGACTCTAAATTCTGCTGCTTCAAACCAGCACGGGTAAGCCTGGAACTACCTTCACAAGTCTGTTGTGAAAACGAAGGGGTGAATGTTGTAAGCCACTTTGGGTCCCCATTTGGGAGGAAAATTGGGGTATAAAATGACACAAATAATAGTTTGGGAGGTTGCTTTAAACTTCTCCTTGTAGCAAACTTTTCTGCCCAGCAAGCTGTTCCTGCACAGTTTCTCAGCACATAGATAACATATTGATTCTTTGTCACTGTCTGCCTGGTTACCTACTTGGTTACCTTTTTATGTTTAAAAATACTCCTGGTATATTTAGAGGGGAAGAAGCTGTAAAGCTGGTTTATGTACCTTTGAAAGTATTCTGTATTGTATTTGTGTAAAGATTAAAACAGGAATGCTTGCCTTTCTATGGAGTAAGGTGTGCTGGATTTTCTTTGAAGCCAGCCAACATTTCCACATAGGTGGAAAAATGCAGAATTTTTTTTGCCCCTAATGCCTGGAGAGTTTTCATGACTGCTTCTATATTAGGGTCTCTGTACTCCCAGTGATAAGTGCATTTGAACCGGGGTGGGGGGTTCCTTCTCTTGCTCTGTTCTTCTGCTTCAAAATTTTTGCTAGAAGATCTAGTTGTACATGAATCTGGCTGAAAAATATTAATAACCTCACAGTTATGGGAAAAGAAAGTAGCATTGTGAATCCACAATCCTAAAACATAGGGCACTTTGTACTTAAGTAGGGTCTGATGTGTTCGTACAGCACATACGTCTACTTGTAATCCACATGTGTTTGTGATTTTAATCATACCTTTGCAGCACCTCCATTTCCTCCTTCCCCCACATTTTTGTACATGGCTAATGGTGGTGATGGTGGAATCAGCAGTGGTGTACAGTATGGGTGCCAGCCTTTCTGCTTGGGTGGCGAAGGTGCCTTAGCAAAATATCGTCATTTTTGCCTCTCAAACAGCTGGTTGTGTGCTGCACCAGGCAAAAAGACAGTAGGTGAGGTTCTGCCGGCCCATTATGCACGATGGGTGGTAGCAGTGGTGGGGAAGTGGTATTTCACCACAGTGCTCGGTAGACCTTTTCTATGTAAATATGGCCTCAGGACAAATTCTAACCATGTGAATAAATCCAGTGATTAAGCCAGCACTGAGAACTGACTAACAACAGTCCTAGATAGTAAGGACAATATTTGTAAAGTGAAGGAATTACTATGAATATGGAAAGATAGATATGTTTGCAAAGTTGTTTGTCTCTTTTGGTTTTTGTTATATCTGTATTTCCTGAAAATTTAATGCAAACCAAAATGTTTTCAATTAAGTGGCGGTAAAATATTTGTTCTATTAAATGTAATGTAGTGAAAAACTGTAGGCCTAACTAGATATGTAAACTGCAACTGGGTTCAGAAGCAGTATTTTGACACAATGGCCTTGATTAGAAATATGACTCAACTTGTCTACATTTCACTAGAGGGAAAAGTGAGTGAATGTTGCAGAGTTTAGAAATGCTTTAAGAACTTGCTGTACTGGCTTACAGGCTCTGAGTACCAAGTGTCAGAAGTCAGGCAGGGGCGGGGTCTTTCATTCTGAAGTCAGGATTCCAAAAGTCAGGCTAGGCAGGGTCGTTCAGTCCAACATCAGGCTTCCAAGAATCAGGCAAGGCAGAGTTGGTGGCTTAGCATCTATCATACATGTTGCATCCATGTCTAACAGCCTCTCTTGGCTGGTTTTTACAGCCCAGTGCCTAAGGGTCATGCTTGCAGCCAGCTGCTCATAAGTAATCCTACTCATCTTTGTCATCAGCAAGCAGCTGGCATTAGGCCAGGAGGTGTGCATTCTGCCTTCTTGCCTGTAGTTCTGTTCGCAGCCTCTGTCTATGGCACACTCTGAGGGTGTAGGAGATACTGGTGGGCTGCAAATGGCTAACTGAGGTTCACCTGCTGAATCAGGGCTGAAGGGTGTTGATGGTTCTGCACCAGCTGTTGGCTGTGAATCCTGACAACCCTGCATCTCATTCTGTTGCTGGTCAACTTCTGTTAATTCAAGGCTGGCTACATGGGGCTCCTCTTTTTCTGAGGAGTCCTCACTGTTTCTGAGCCCTGGCTGACCTAGGATACTTGCACTTAGTGCCCAAAGTGAATGACTTCAAGGTTATGTAACAACTCATTGTGGATGCTTAGTCAATGATATGCAAACAACCACTCTTTTAAAGTGTTCCAAGTCTCCAGGTTATCGTTAGCAAGGAAGGCTGAGAGCATTGTTCTGCACATGCAATGGATCTGACAGCTATATTGTAATCACAAGGTAATGAGCTTCCCACATGCTTAATTCAGCTGAAGGCTCTGCTGGCAAACTGTTAGGATAATATCCAAGAACACTGTTTACTATGGTGGGTGCAGATGTAATGCTGGCTTCCTTTGCATTGCAGTGAACAAATTAAAAACCGGCCTCTTCATGGAGAAAATTCTCCTTTCCTCTTTAACTGCAGCTTGTTGGTACTGCTGCAAGAGTCACATTGAAGCAGCAATTTCATGTTCTTTTAAGGGAGGCATTGGTTAGACTTATATTTGACCATAGTTAATGCTGGTGCTGAGGAAGTTGGTCTGGGGCATTTGCTCCAGGGCTGGCTTCTAAAGGTAACTCCTAACTTGCTAGATGTGGTAGGCTGATAGCCCAGTGACTGGCAAGTCGTGAGAATACAGTTCAAAATAAATTACAGCCAGTAACCTGTAGGCATACATGACTTAACTCTCTTTTGCTTTCCTCCAGAAGTTTGCCAGGTATGGATGGTCCCCTTAAAGCTTTTGGTTTCGTAAATATCTTAAACCAATTTAACATGGGAGGGGGGGTGGACACTGACTTTGTTGTTAGGGTATAAAACTTGAACAGTTTGTAGAAGACTTCTTTGCCAGAGAAGCCTGATTAACAAAATCATGTCGGCAAAATCCATTTGGAGAAAGAGACTTTGGATGTGAATAATTCTTGTGCGTGTGTTAAAATCTTAGTGTTTACTGTTGATGGTCTATTAAAGCATCCATCCAGCAGTCTTTAAAAAAACAAAAACACCAGTATTAAAACTGAATTCCACAGTTCCACACGTGAAGAAAGCCAAAATGAAACAAATGATCTATTTGGTAGATTTTTTTTATCCTGCTTTTGTTCCTCAGACCAGCTCAGCACGGTGTATATTGTTTTCCTGCTCATCCCCGAAACAACTCTTTGAGATGCGTTGGGCACAGAGTGAGTGACTGTCCCAAGATCACCCAGTAGGTTTTGTGGCACAGTGAAGATTTGAATGCCGGTCTCCCAGATCCTAGTCTAATAGTCTACCAGTTGAAGTGGAAATGTTCATTTTCGCCATGAATAGAATAAAAATGAACAAGGATTTTTCGAAAATATAGCAGATAAATATTTCTGTTTTCCTAACGTATTAAATGGTCCCACCCGCCTTCTTAAAACACTTGGTGGGTGCCAGGAAAGGTTTTAGTGGACACCATGGGGCCTTCAGGTACCACATTGGGGACTCCTGGTTTGGATGTTCCTGCAGCAAATTTTCTGGTTTTGTTTTGCAGTAAAGGAGGACTCAAAACTTTATGAATTCTAGACAGACTTATTCTGTTGTTAGTAACTCACCTTAATTCCTCTTGACATTCTCTAAGCTTAGAGGCACTGGATTACATAAATTAGAAAACACAACTGCATCTTTGCTCTTGGGTGAGATCTCCGATGAGTGTAAACATCAGGAAAAGGGTCATTCTCTTCCTGGTTTTGTTTTCCACCTTTCCTTTCAGAGCATGATAGTAAAGATAATACATTCTGTCAACGCTACATCCCCAGGACATCACAGGCCAGCTGCAAAGAACAAATTAATCATTCTTGCGTCCTCTGCCTTGGGGTAGAGTTTTCCAAATATATCACTCATCTATAGGGCTGCCATCTTATTTATGTGCCTCACAAGTTTAATTTCCCCTGCTGGTTCAGTAGTAGAGACTACTGGACTGCATCTATGATGCAGAGAGTAGATGCTGCATCCTGGTTATTCTAAGATTCATTTGTATTCATTTGTATGTTCCTTACCCAACAGCAAACTAGGGCAGAAGATTTCCTAGCTTTGTTCCATTGATTTGAATGGTAGATTCATGACTGGATCTTTAACTGTGTAGGGTCACACATGGAGAGGAGACAGGGTTTTGATCATTGAAACTAGCCCCCCTCCTGCATTATTGACAGCTCATTTTTTTCTTTTAAGGGGTTTTAATTAATAGCACTGGGCAGTTTTAATTAGCAAGGGAAGGGCACAAACCACATGGCAAGCCAAAACTGGAGCCAAATTCTGGCAGGATTGGGGCTCAGGGGGTAGGGCAACATTTGGTGCACGGATGGTCTCTGAAGAAATCTCTGAGCTTTTGGGAGCATCTCAGGGTGGCTTGGAGAATGAAACCCTGTAAAGAAGTTGTAACTCCAGGGACTTCACAACTTCGGTCCTGGTCCCAAAAATGAGTAGCCTTTGCCAGCTTTTGAACCTATTAGATTTCATCTTTTCAGCAACCTCAGCAGCTTCTCGCAAGCTTGCTACCTTTTTATCTTGAATCAAGGCTGAAAGTCCTTCTGGAAGGAAGGAGAAAAACTGTTCCAACAAAATTAACTCTCTGAGTTCAACAAAAGTAGTCACATTTTTTGCAGCCAGCCAATAAACCAAATTTTGAGCCAACTTGGCTGCAACCACTGGCAGGCTATTCTCTGCCCAGCAATGTCTTGTCAATTTTTTGAAAAGCTTTTCTATAAGCCTCAGGACCCAAGGCAAACCTTTGCTTTGCCAAGTCCTTAAATCCCCAGTAGTCTCCTGCTTGATAAAGAGGCATCTGGCCCAAAAGATCTGCCAAAGGGCCACTAACTTGAGATCTCAAAATGGACATATAAAAGCGCTGTGGCACTCTATAATCCATTCCTGACATGAAAGTTCAAGCAGGTTAAAAAATGCCAAAATGTCATTTCCAGTCTTATACACAGGAAACATACGTCTGTCAAAATGCAAGGCTGTAAGTCCCTCTTCTCTCTGTCTGCCACCACACTGTGGTAAACATGAGCCACCAGTATCCCTCAGTCTCTGATCAGCTGGGCCTCTTCCTTCCCCAGGAAAGAGCAGGACCATTTGGCTGACATCCATCCCCAGGGTGCCAAGACTTATGATCTGACACGCATCTTCAAAGTTAGCAAATGATGAACGACCCCTCAGTTCTTGCCGCTGGCTCAACTACAGACACACTCCTCTGGCCCTGAAGCCTGGCGTAACCTTCAGCAAGGTCCTGTAGCTGAAGTCCTCTTTGACTGCTGTTAAACCTTTGATCCAAAAGGCCAGCATCAGATTCCGCACCCCCTCTATGAGGCCAATAATTCCTTAAGGTCTGTTCAGATGTATATACTGATTTTCTATTTGAAAACCCAACAGTCTCTTTAAAACCATGTCTTGACTTCCTTCTAGGCAAGGGTCTAGGTTCCCAATAAAAATCAGCTAGATAATCCGGCCTACCACTAACATCCATAGTCTGGAAAGACATATCTTCCCAAAGTGATAACTCTTGATCCTGACATTCAGCCATACTGGCCAACTCAACAAACTTCTTGCAACCTCAGCCTAGACCCAAAACTCCCACCTCTCATGCAGAAATAAGCCACCGCTGTACCACCATGTAAATAAGTTGTAACTCCAGGAACTCACCCTGATAGTGCTTTTCATCCTGGCCGTGGCCTATTTGCCGCACGAAAGAGGGAACTCCATATTCAACACATAAACAGTTCTCTTTATTTACTAGATCAAAAGCGGAGTGAGTGAGGAAGCAAGAAAACAAAATAACAATCCCGTACTTAGTGTAGATAAAAGTCAAAATTACACAGCAGTTACCACAAGCAACAGCCCAAGCCTTCAACTGAACTCATACAGGGCTCCTGAAGAGGGACGAATTCCAAGAATCTCTCAGCTCTCCTCCAATTTCCTGCTTTGCTTTCTCTGTCTAACGACTAACGGCTCATAGCAGCCACACCAACTCTACTCCCTCTCTATCCACCCCCACCTATTAAGCGATCTCAGCCTTAATTTGCCACAGCTGTTACTACCATTCTGTAAAAGTAAATGTTCAGGCTGATTCAAACCATCTAAAGGGTTTACTCTACCCTCTACAGCAGGGGTGTCAAACATGCGGCTCGGGGGCCGGATCAGGCCCCCAGAGGGTTTCTATCAGGCCTGCACTCGAACTGGCTGTCTTTTGCTTCTTCTTCCAGTTCTTCTGCTGCTGCGTCATCGTAGGTTTGCAGCTTACAGATACACACCTAAACAGCATAGTCAAGATTGCAACAGCGCAGACATTTTGATGCAATAATTCAGAGCAAGAGGTGTCAGTTATTAGACACTGTTAAATAAACAAAATATTGCAAGAGTGCTAATATTTTAAGCATGTTTTTATTTTAAGTTAAAAAAAAACCTTTGTGTTTGTGTTCTTTATAAAGTTTATTTCTCCGCTACCTGGCATTACATTTTATGACACACATGGCCCGGCCTGACAAGGTCTCATTTATGTCAGATCCGGTCCTCATAACAAATGAATTCGACACCCCTGTTCTACAGGAGATAGAAAAGAGGAAATCATAAAAGGCTTGAACACTGCTGCCACAACCTAAAACCCACACACATAACATTTAATCCTTTACAAACCCACCCAGAAGCTCTGGTGGGAAAATGCTAGACAATGGTAGAGGTGGTGTTTTCCAGCCTTAGAAGCACAAATAGGGATCCTCCAAAGCTTGACAGGCACTCCTACCTGCCAATAACATAGTCTCCATTCATTGCAATGGGTCTCAGAACTATATAAGTATAGGGTGAATGCACATTCTTTTTGTTGGCATTGTAGTTTTGGATGTAGAGGGGGTACATGTGATCATGAAAGAGCTTTGCTGCTGGGCGTGGTGGGGGATTGCTTAGCTAGCTTAGTCAGTCAGGGACCAGGGGGCTTAGTTTTTCCCTGGGTTCCTCTGTGTTGCAATTCAGTTTTTGTTTGTTTGTTTACTGCAAACGGTGGAAAAAATTGGGACTGAATTCCTCTTTCACATTATAGCATTTTTGCTTAGTGGGATTTTCCGGCATACTCTCTGCTTCCATGGTATTGGTTTCCCTTTGTTTTTCTTTTCATTTTATTTTACCCCCCTCCCTTTTGGGTTGCAGTAATATGAGGGATTGATCTTTGGGGTTTGGGGGGCTCCTGTTTTGGGGGGGCTTCTCTGCCATTTTATCACACACTGGGCTGCTTTTTGTTTTGGGGTGATCTGTATTTATATTTACTGCCCACTGACTTTACTGCTCTCCATTTGAAACCCCCCTACTGACCTGCTTCTCCTTGGGGGGTGATCTCTCTCAGCCTGCCTCCCTGCATCCAGCCTGCTTTGGGGGGCTTGTTCCAGAGTTACTGGGGTGACTTCCCTTTACTCCCAGCTTTCCATTTTGTTGGAAGTTACAAGTTAGAACACTTCTATTCAGTATTTACTGAGTTAATGCTGTGTTCTGAATCACATGTTTGTTTGTATCCTATCTGCTTAGAGAGTTAGAAAGCCCGCCAGATACAGATCTAGTTTGTTGTTTTGATTGGGGAATGGAGTGTTACTATTTAGCATTTTATGGCTCTTTGTCCCTGAGCAAGAAGAAGCTCCAGCCTCCATTACTCTTCGTTAAGTTTTCTAGATGAGAGGATGTAGAAATAAAGCTCTTTGTTATTTTACCTCCTGTTTACCCTACCCTTGATAGGTTGTTAGTAAACTTTTTATATTTTGAAACTACCATGGACTCAGACTCATTTTTACTCTGCTAACTCTGCTGAATTAAGAAATTAAGAAATTAAATACTAAACCATCTAACAGGTTATGGTTGCCCAGACAGAGTTGTTTTTTTGAGCCATGTGTATTAGAACTTAAGAAAGAACAGAAAAGAATTTTTTTGAAATTTTTTCTGGAACAAGAGAGAGTCTTCTTTGTTTTTTCTCGAGTCTGCTAAGCCTTGTGCTAGCAGAACAGAAGGCAAGAGGAATTTCATCTCCTGCTGTGAACTATCTCCAACACAAAAGGATTTTCCCAGAGAGCTGAACGACAGCGCCTGAGGGAACGAAGGAGATCACAAGCAACCCCAGACGATCCCAGACGAACGACAGACGACCTCGCTTCTACAAAGGGAAGTTTTGGTAAAGTAGTAAAAATGGCGTCTGCACACGGTTATAACATACCGAAATTATCGGCTAGTAATTACCATTACTGGAAAGAATGCTTAAAGTGCATATTAGAGGCCAGTTCTTCCAATCATGTTTTGGAGAACAAAGGAAATGTAAAGAAGGCCGTTAAATGCTTTGTCTGTTCCCGAACGGGCCATCTTTCCAAAGACTGCTGGTTTAGACAATCACAGACAGATCAAAGAAATAAAGACATGCGCTCTCCCCCTATTTCTTCTGTAAGAGGAAACGCCAGAGGGCGTGGCAATGGGAAGCCAAACGGTCATCAGGGGCAGGAAAAATCCAAGCCTGTGTTTCTCCTGAGAGAGGCTGTGCCAGAAACTGCAGGAAAGCGAGCCGAATGTGCGAATGTGCTTGCTGTAAACATTAATCATAGCAGAGAATACAGTGATGAATCACTGTGGCTACTGGACACAGGGAGTGCCGTCCACATTTGCAACAGTGCTGAATATTTTGTTGATCTGAATAAAGATGAGATGCCCAAACTGATCAAAGTTGATAATGAACCATTGAGAGTTGCTGGAACAGGAAAGATTTTTCTTAATGTGTTAAATTCTGCTGGCCAAATTCAGCAAATGACTTTAAATGATTGTGTATTTGTGCCTGAAGCTAGTACTTGTCTGATCTCCTCAAGGAGAATTATTGCTGCTGGTTTTAACATTAATCTTAAAAAGGGACAAGGAAAAATTTGGCACAAAGATGGAGTCGAGCTCATTATGGAAGAGCACGACAGTTACCATTATGTAAGAAATCTTGGCATAACTGAAAATGATGAACTGGACACAAGTGGACCTGTGTTTCACACAAAATCATCTGAATGTGAGCACAAAGACTGTTTATTTAAATGGCATGTGATGTTTGCTCACAGAAATTTACAAAGTGTGAGAAAGCTTCTGAAGGGCTGTAATATTGATGCTGTTGAATGCAATACTATTAGTAATGGTTGTGATACCTGTTTTAAGGCAAAAGGCAAAGCGCCTTGTTACAGAGGCAAAAATCCAGAACAAGATAAAGGTTTTCTAGAGACTGTGTACTCAGATCTTGTTGGCCCTATCAAACAATCTACTGGTGGTAGTAAATACTTTGTGACTTTTATGGAAGCAAAATCCAGATATGTCTATACCTACCTACTTAAAAGTAAAGACCAAGTACTTGACAAATTTAAGTGCTATGTTGCTGCTGTTAAAAATAAATTTGGCAAAGCGCCTGAAGTGTTATTCACTGACAATGGCACAGAGTATTGCAGCAGTGAGTTCCAAAGGTTCATGGAACAAGAAGGAATTGAACATCAAACAACTATTGTTTATTCTCCAGAACAAAATGGAACAGCGGAACGCTTAAACAGAACCATACTAGAAATGGCGCGTTCTATGCTAATACAATCTGGAATTTCAGAAGATATGTGGGGTGAAGCAGTCAATACAGCTACTTACCTGCACAATAGAGTTCCATCTAAAACTACAAATAAAATTCCTTTTCAATTATGGCATAACAGGATGCCTGGACTTAAACACATTAAAGCATTTGGATCTAAAGCCTATGCCCACATTCCAAAAGAGAAAAGGGGCAAATTAGAGCCAAGAGCAGAAATTGGTATCCTAGTGGGGTACGCTCAAGGAGGAAAAGGCTACCGAATTTTTGATTCTACAAACTGTGTAATTAGAGAATGCAATGTGGTACATGTTGATGAGAGTAACATCCTGCAAACTCCTAAGCCAGCTGAGTCCACAGCACAACCTGTCAATCAGGAATCTACAGATGTCTCTTTCTTTGATGTGATCACTTGGCAATCTGCAGAGACCACCTGTGACCAGGCAGGTCCATCTCCACAAGAGGATTCCACCTCAGAAGGGGAACAAGGGAATTCCACCTCAGAAGGGGAACCAGGAGAGGCAACGCCAAGGGTAAGAGAGACAACTGCTGTGAGACAATCAGCAAGGAGTACCAAAGGTGTTCCACCACCAATGTACGGAATTTGTGCAAGTGTGCAACAAATAAAGGAACCTACTAACTGGAAGGAAGTTAATCAACTACCTGCATCTGAAAGAAGCAAGTGGATTAATGCCATGGAAGAAGAATTTGCATCTTTGCAAGACAAACAAGTTTGGACTCTTACTGAGTTACCTTCAGAAAGAAAAGCCATCGGCTGTAAGTGGGTGTACAAAGTGAAGTATAACCCTGACGGCGAAGTGGACAAGTACAAAGCTCGTCTTGTCGCAAAAGGATTTTCTCAAAAATATGGAATCGATTTCTCGGAAACTTTTGCACCTGTTGTAAGCTACACAACCTTCAGAACACTTTTGAGCATAGCAGCCTCAAGGGGCATGCACATTGAACATTTGGACGTCAAAACTGCGTTTCTCAATGGAGAATTGAATGAAGAAATCTACATGGAACAACCAGAAGGATTTTCAACAAAAGGACAAGAAGGCCTAGTGTGCAAACTCAACAAAAGCGTTTATGGACTAAAGCAAGCAGCAAAAGCGTGGAATGAGAAACTGACTGAACTGTTACAAAAACAGAACTTTCAACAAGGAATAGCAGAACCGTGTTTGTTCTCAAGAATCAAAAATGGACAATATCAGTACATACTCATTTATGTTGATGACTTGATTATTTGTTGTGAAAATCAAGGAGATGTACAGGAAATAGCAGATGAACTAAACAAGGAAGTGGAAGTGAAACAATTGGGACCTATAAAACACTATCTTGGAATACAAATTGAAAGAACTGATGATGGAAGTTTTCTTCTAAGCCAAAAGCAAAAGATCATGGACTTTATTGAATCTGTAGGAATGAAACATTCCAAGCCAGTGAGCACACCTCTTGAAAAGGATTACCTCAAGAATACAGAGGGACCACTACTTCCAAATAACCACGAATACAGATCAGCAATAGGAAAATTATTGTATCTTAGCAAAATTTGTCGACCAGACATAACTTCAGCTGTTGGACTATTATGCAGAAAGACCAGCTCACCGACTATCCATGACTGGAAAGCTGTAAAAAGACTGGCAAGATACCTAAAAGGAACTTTGGATTACAAACTGAAAATCTCATCCTGTGATGAACCAAGACTGACTGGTTTCATGGATGCCAACTGGGGAAAAGACACAACTGATGGAAAATCTACAAGTGGATACTTATTCTACTATGGAAACAGTTTAATTGACTGGACTAGTCAAAAGCAATCTGTTGTAGCGATCTCTACTGCAGAAGCTGAATGTGTATCAGCGCAAAGTGCCAGCTATGAACTGTACTGGATCATTCATCTACTGAAAGACTTTGGAATAGACGAACCGAAACCAATAATAATGTATGAGGACAATCAAGCTTGCATCGTTCTCTGCAAAGGTGAGAGCACCAAATCCAAGAGTAAGACCATTGCTCTTCAATGCAAATATGTGAAAGACTTACAAGACAAAGGACTCATTGAACTTCGTTACTGTCCTACTGACCAGATGACTGCCGACATCCTGACCAAGCCGCTTGACAAGCAACGTTTTGAGAATCTTCGTGAAAGTTTAAATTTGCATGATTTCAGTGTTATAACTTGAGAAGGGGTGTTGGAAGTTACAAGTTAGAACACTTCTATTCAGTATTTACTGAGTTAATGCTGTGTTCTGAATCACATGTTTGTTTGTATCCTATCTGCTTAGAGAGTTAGAAAGCCCGCCAGATACAGATCTAGTTTGTTGTTTTGATTGGGGAATGGAGTGTTACTATTTAGCATTTTATGGCTCTTTGTCCCTGAGCAAGAAGAAGCTCCAGCCTCCATTACTCTTCGTTAAGTTTTCTAGATGAGAGGATGTAGAAATAAAGCTCTTTGTTATTTTACCTCCTGTTTACCCTACCCTTGATAGGTTGTTAGTAAACTTTTTATATTTTGAAACTACCATGGACTCAGACTCATTTTTACTCTGCTAACTCTGCTGAATTAAGAAATTAAGAAATTAAATACTAAACCATCTAACACATTTAAAAACCTCTCCCCAACTGACCTGCTTCTCTGGGGGGGAGGGGCAATCGATCTGTGCCTGCTGCCCAGCATGCCTGTCTGGTGTGACAGACACACCCCGTCCTCCAGAAAACCAACCTTCTAGAAATTAAAGGGAGTAAATTTGGGGAGAATGAATGGGGGGAAAGGACTTAAGATAGAAGAGAAAGCAAGAAGAACCTAAACCAAAAGCCCCTCTCCACACACGCACAAACACACCAGACCAAAAAAAATAAAATGGGGAAAAAGTAGAGGAAACAAGCAACAAAGCCTCACACCCCAAATCCCAAAAAAAGAGAAACAGAAGAAAAAGATGGCAAAGGATGGTGAAGGGGGGGGGGGAGAGAGAGAGAGAGAGAGAGAGAATTTAAAGAAAATAACAGAACCTCTACACACACACGCCCAAAACAAGAACCAAAAATGAATGAGTTAACCAAGTTTTAAGCCAACTCCAACCAAAGCTAAGAACCAACAAAAGGAACCCTTGTCCTGGCCTCGCCATCTACCACCAGGCCCAAACAACAACAAACTCCACAAGAATTACTGCAAGCACAAACGATCAGAAAGAGTAAAACCTAAAAATAAAGCCAAAGGGAACAACAACAACAACAAAAAGGCCTGAGGCTCTTGCCCTCACCCCCCCACACACACACACATAACCATCAGGCCCCATAAAACAAGCAAAAAACTCCAAATGTAAGCCACAACATCATAAGAAATTAAAACAAAAGAATAAAACCAAAGGGCACAAACAAAAAAAAGGCCTGAAGCCCTTGGTCTGACCCCCCCCCCACACACACACACCTACCACCCACCAAGTGCAAAGAATAAGTTAAAGTAAAATAAGAAGACTTTAAAACAATGTTAAGTGAAACCAGTCCCTGTCTTCAGTCTTCTGCAGGCAGGCAGGCAGGCAGGCAGGATCTGATCTGAAGTCCACAGTTGCTCAAGCAGCAGGAGTCAAACTCAGAGCAGCAACTGAAGACAAAGCCAGCCACACACTCTCCAAACCTCTCTCAGCAGTGGAGTCTAGTTCAGCCAGACCCTTGCTTTTGTGTTCTTTGGCCATGCTCAGAAGAATTTAAAAAAAGAACAAACTTCTGTGATTGGCTAAAGAGCAGTGTTTTCCCCTAACCTGAAATCCTGTTTGCCAAATTGCTACTGTTCCTTCTCCCCTCTCTCCAGTTCCCTGGGAAATGGGTGGGGAAAACAAGGTAGTTACCTGGACTTCACATTTGAAGCCAGCAACAACCTTGCAAAGTTGCAAACCTGCAATGCAATGCCATTTGCAAATGCATTGCAATGATTGGCTCTAAGGCACCAAAGTTCCCCCTAAGGTGCTTTTGCTATTGGACTGCTGAGATGCCTCTCCTCCCTACCTCCTGTTGCCCTGGAAACCAGAGTGAAAGGTGGGAAAGAGCCCTAGAGGAGAGAAGTGAGATGTAACTTTCTAGCTCCTTAAACTTTAAACCTCTCCAGCATACCAGCTATTTTGTAAAGCTGAATGAAAGCCAAATAAAAGCCAAATAATTCAGTATCAACTATATTGGTATCCAAATCAGATTCTATAATCTATATTTGGCTTAGAAAGTACCTGAAAAATACCTATAAGATATTTTTCAGGCATTTATTTGGCTCAGTTTAAACCGAATGTGCACCCCTAGTGATGGCTTTACATAGTCTTTTAAAATAAAAATGAAAACGCCTCTCTCTGACCACCTTTGGAAGAATTGTAAAATTGACCTTGGCAAAGTTAATAGAAAGTATTTGGTTCTACGCATTGATTCTCCAAGCGCAAAATCTGATTGTGTTGGTATACAAAGCTTCTAATGTGAAAATCTGTCTATGTTCATGGGCTCTAGTCTGAAGTAAAATTGTCATGAGGGTCTCAGGGCACAGTCTCGACCCTTGACACAGCAGCCTTGCTTTAAAACAAAGCAGCCTGATCAGTGCCTGGTTGGGTGACTGCTTTGGGAACCTGAAATATGCTGATGAGTTTTGTTATGGAAGAATATAATAATAAATGTCATATTTTCCTGCCAGTGTTTCTGTGCTGACATGTTCTTGCAAAAGTGCCAGTCTGAGTAGACAGTATTGACTTTGATGAATTAATGGTCTGATTCAGTATAAGGCAGCTTCGTGTGTCCAGAAGGACCTCTCATGATGCCATAAGGGCCAGCTACTTGCAGGTGGCTTTAGCAATAAGTGGAAGGGCTGTGGCTCAGCGATAGGAATCTGCTTTGCATGCATAAGGTCCTGGGTTCAGTCCTTGCCATGTCCTTTTAAAGCGATCAGGTATTAAGGGGGGGGGGAGATCTTTACATGAGACCCTGGAGAGCTGCTGCCAGTCAGAGTAGACAATACTGACTTTGCTAGACTGATGATCTGACTCAGTGTGAGGCAACTTCAGAACTGTTCAATAAAAGGTCATTTGAAAGGGGTACCTAGCTGTCTATTCAGTATGGAAAAATCAAAGGGAGCACAAAACTTTGTAACATCCGTTCTATCTGCAGAATATCCACTTATATGGGTCCTAAATTTCAGCTTGTTCTTAGGCACTTAGAAGCTGGATATCTGGGATCTTCATTGCCAGTAAAAGCATCTAGTCTAATAAAAGGTAACACGTTTGCGGGCTACGCTATGCACTTGTCTTGTCTCTTCTATGAATATTAAATTGCAGCATTTGGAGGAAAGCCAGTCAGCTCCTCTCACTTGTATTACTAGGAACTTGCCTGCATCAGCACTTGTAGCAACAGGGCTCATTCTCTTTCTTGCCTTTGATTTTGTTCCCGTGGCAGTGTGACATAATGGAACTCAGAGCAGCATATTGTTGCCACTATAGTGTTTTTCATTTGGCAGGGGAAAACAAAGCTTCTACTTTCAGATTTAAAAATACTGGCTTATTTAGAAGATTTAGTTAACGAGTTAACATCTGAGCTCCTGTGTCACCACTTATTGAAGCTGGATGTTGGGGGCAACTGTTCGGTTGAAAATAGTTTGCCAAATAGTTTGATTGAACTCATGGCGTCCAAGGGCACCTTTGAAAGACAGTATTCTGGATTGGAAGTCATCCTGCGGACGTTTATAGAATGCTCTAAGGGATTGATGGCGAATCTATGTAAATTGCTACTTGGGATGGAGAACCGAGCAGTGCTGAAGCATCAACTACGGTGGCAAGAGGATTTACCAATGGAGATTTCTGATCAAATGTGGATTGACATTTGGAACTCACATGCTAATAGTTCAAGAAATTATAATGTCCGACTGCAATTTTTTTAATTAATCACCAGGTGGTACTTTACTCCAGAAAAATTACATAAAATAAACCCGGCTCTGATTTCAGAATGTTGGAAGAACTGTGGGAATATAGGCTATTTCCATTGCTGGTGGGAGTGTCCAGTGATACATACATTCTGGGAAGAGGTCCTGGGTATTATAAGGGATATCACTGCGCTAGACTTGCCAGTCTGCCCTAAATTAGTGCTTTTTGACAGATTGGAGATAGTTACGGCATCTAAGGCCCCCAAAGAGCTCATTTCAACACTTCTAGCGGCAGCGCGTATAACTATAGCGGCTGTATGGAAAGCCAACTCTCCTCCCCGAATACAGTATGACAAAATATGGGATCTTACTGCCTTATAATGAGGAAACTGTGTGTTAAATCCATGAACTGAAGGGTGACTGTTTATGATTCTGATCCATGCCAATAAAGGTTTTGAATTGAATATGGGATCTATTTATTTTAGATAAGCTGACACAGGTCACTCAATTTAGCATACCAAACACATCAAAGGCACATGGTAGATTTGTGGCGGTTTGGTTTAGGGTGCTTCAGTACATGTCAGAAAAGGAAATATTCCCCTCAAATGCCGCTTATGCTCCATGGATACGCTCCTAGGCGACTGTCAACCCACATCATAGGAGGTAGCACATTAGAACGATCGCCATTGGGGAAGCGGGCTCAGTTGTTTCTTTAAGTAGTTTGCAGGTTAGAGGATTACAAGCATGGTTACCGTGTCAAGACTTAATGGGAGTCGGGAGTGTCGGTTTGGTCCACCACTTGCTGTAAAGAAGGCGGTTTCTGATTTGTATGTTTCTGTTGTTGTGCTTTGGTGCTTTATCAATAAAAGAAAAAACTTAAAAAGAAAAAGAAAATAGTTTGCAAGGCTTTAAGGGATATTGTGGTGGTGAAAATTCAGAAGTTGTTCACCAAGCCTCAAAATCATTGAGAGGCAAAATTGGCAAAGGGGTCTCTGGTGGCCCTTTGAGCTACTAAAGTCATAGTAGCGGTTCAAAAACAGGGAAAGGGAACAGAGGCCAGGGAAAGCATTGTATTTATGAGAGACAGAAGGGAAACATGAAAATATGATGGGAAAAAGTGCTTCAGAGGAATGAGAACATGAAACGGGGGGGGGGGAGTTTGAGAAGGAAAACTATATATACAGAAAGGAGAGTGTAAGGCAGACTTTCATGAATAGGGTTGCATTCACCCCCAGCTTTTCCACTGGTGAAAAAGGGAGGAAGCAGCCCTCTTTGACCACTAAAAAAGTTGAGTTTGGGATCATGTTGCAGGACTGTAGTATGGTCTGGAATTGAGTGGATGGATCCAACCCTCTGATTTGAAATGTCAGTGTCTTTGACTGCAGTCTTAGTAGCTTTGTATAAATTCTGACATCAATCATAATGATATTTTGACTGCTTTTGGATGGTTATTTGCACGTCCATTGTTCGGCACATTTAGTAATTTGCAGAATGACCCATAGTCTCGATAAATATAGCATATGCAAACTAAAACTGAAAAGAGACACTATTATTATTATACATAGGTACCACCTGGGAGATAAGGCTTCAATAACATGCCTTTGATTAAACAGACAACTCTTTGAAAGAGACCAGGGAAAGGATGAGTATTTCAAGTGAAATGTTCTAAGATAGTCTGACTCATACATCTCTTTAATATTAAAAGCACTTGTGAAGGATCACATATCAGTGTGTAAAGAGAGTGAAAAGCATGACAGAGGAAGAATTTGCTTTTTAAAAATATCTACTCTTACAATCAGTTTTACAGTGCATTTTGTGCAGAAAAGCAGCGCAAGTTCTCAGCTGAATAATTTGCATGTAATTCTGTGCCAGTTTGGTGTAGTGGTTAAGAGCGGCAGACTTTAATCTGGAAAAATCGGATTTGATTCCCCATTCTTCCACATGCAGCTGCTGGGTGACCTTGGGTCAGTCACAAGTTCTCTCAAGAGCAGTTCTCAGAGCTCTCTCAGCCCCACCTACCTCACAGCGTGTCTGTTGTGGGAGAGGAAGGGAAGGAGATTGTAAACTGCTCTGAGACTCCAAGTAAATGGCAGGGTATAAATCCAATCTCTTCTTCTTCCAATCTCTTCATCTTCTTCTATAATATGGACCTCCAAAAAGACAAATTAGTCAGTTGTACATCAATTAAGCCTGAAGCCTGCCTAGAAGTTAAAATGACTAAACTGAGCCTATTGTATCATGAACATCATGAGAAGTCAAGACTCACTGGAAAAGACAATAATGCTAGGAAAAGTTGGAGGCAGCAGGAAAAGAGGAGGACCCAACATGAGATGGATTGACTCAGTCAAGGAAGCCTGGGCCCTCAGTTTGCAAGACCTGAGCAAGGCTGTTAACAATGGGGCGTTTTGGAGGTCATTAATTCAGAGCATTGCCTTAAGTCAGAAGTGACTTGATGGCATTTAACACTCACACACACAATTCTGTGCTATAAATGGATGTATGGATGTCACCTTCTGTGGAAGAATGGATGAAGTTCTAGAGAGTGGACAGCTGCTATTGCTAACAAAGCACTGAATTTGTTGAAAACTTTCTAACTCCTTTTGAGAAGTACTTCAGGGCCAAACCAGACAAGATGCTGAGTGTTTTGTGATCAGAGCTCCCAGCATATTTTTTTAAAAAATCAATGATCAGGTACCTGGGGGCCGGATTCTGACTGGTATCTTATCTCTTAAGTTTTCACAACCGAGCAGATAGCTGTCTTATGTGGGGGAAATTGTGGGGGGGGGGCTGTTTCATGGGAAATCATAACTTCCCAAAAGGTAACATTATTTATTATTTATTTATTTATTCGATTTGATATACCGCCCTAACCCCCTTGGGGGTCTCTGGGCGGTTTACATAGTGAGAGTGCTAATCATAATTGAATACCCTAACTAGGGCCACATTATTTGGGGGGGGGGGGGGGGTGTAAGGCCTACCGCCTCCAACATTAGTGGATTGCATGATGTTTTAGGGAATCAGGAGAATTGTCATATCTTTTGCAACAATGGAAGCATGCATATCACCTCAGCCAGTTCCTTTATTCTAGTTTTCCAGGTAGTTTTTAAATAAATAATAATAATACTTTCCATTTATTAATCGCTTTTCCCAGTGGGCTCAAAGCGATGTACAGTTACTCAATATAGACAAGGGACTAACAATGTTTGTAGGGGATAGGGAAGACAACATATATTCATTCTTAATTGCATGCACCGTCACTGCCTGGTATAGACGTCTTCTGGCTTGGCTCCATCGTTTTCCGCAGGGCTGTTTGTTGGCCAGGCTTCAGGACCCGTATGTCAGTCGCCACACTGCCACCGGTAGCTAGCTGTCAGTGGTCACGTTTGTGCTGGCAGACTTTAAATCAAGGGTGCCAAATATGCAACCCACAGGCCGGATCAGGCCCCTGGAATGCTTCTATCAGGCCCGCAGTGGAACTGGCTGTCTCCTGCTTCTTCCAATTCTGATGCTGCTGCTGTGTTGTAGCTTGCTTTGCCAGACTCTCTCAGTTGCTCAGGAGAGATAGATAGGCAAGCCTCTGTTCCATACACTGGCTGAGGCTCCTCCCCCTCCCTCTTCCAGGGGGAGAGAGGGAACGAGCCAGAGCTTGTTTCCTGGCCAGGCTGCCTCAGTCGCACAGGAGTGAAAGACAAGTCTTTCTTCCCTTCCATTGGCTGAGGCTCCTCCCCGGAGGGAGGGAGGGAAGGAGGGAGAGCTTGCTTTGCTTGGCTGCCTCAGTTGCATGTGAGAAATACAGAGCACCTTTAAGACCAGTGAAGGTTTATCCAAGGTATGAGCTTTTGTGTGCCTTGCTACAGTGTGTGTGTTTTCTTGGGCTTGCTATGCTGTGGCTTTCCTGGGTACAACTGGTTCCCTCCACCTTTTCACTGTATTCATGCCCTCATGATCCAGTCTTTGTCAGTAGGAAAGCAATATGAACTATTTAGATGAAGAATAACAACAATCCAGTGAGGTGGATAAGGCTGAGAGTGTGTGTTCAGACCGAGTTCACCCAACATATTTCCTTTGGGGATTTTGAACTTAGACTTCCCAGATAGTTGGCTGATACTGACCACTGAGGAAAACTATAGTTTTGTAGACAAACACATAGCCCTCAGTCTGTGTCATGGTGCCTTCTCATGTTGTTGACAAGCACACGAAGCAATTTATGTACAAAAGCTTGCAGTGCCCAGCCAGTTCATGTCTTGCCCTGAGTCCTAGGCTCAGAACTCAGAGCATGAGATTTCTGTAGTGAATATCAATAAATCAAAAGTAGGTTTGCAGCTTACAGATACACACTTGAACAGCATGCTCAAGATTGCAACAGCACACACATTTTGATGCAGTAATTCAGAGCAAGAGGTGTTGGTTATCAGACACTGTTAAATATAAACAAAATATTGCAAGAGTGCTAATGTTTTAAGCATGTTTTTATTTCAATTTTTAAAAACCCTTTGTGATTGCATCCTTGATATCTTCGCTACCTGGCATTACATTTTTTGACACAAGTCCCGGCCCAACAAAGTCTCATTTATGTCAGATCTGGCCCTCATAACAAATTAGTTTGACACCCCTGCTTTAAATGATATCTTCTTTGAAAGGAATACTGATTTTAGAGGACCAGATCTCCTACCGTCTCCTTTTATTATATTTCTTTTTAGACTGCATCACCTGTGGCTGTTCCCAGTGTGAATATATACCTTAATTGGATTCCCTATAAAGCCCCGCCCCCACATTATGAACTAATGTTTAACATGTTACTCATTTTAATTTTTTATGTATTATGGAAAGGTTAATTACCATTTCAGCCGATCACATCCTCCTTAGCTGATTGAATCTCTTGTGTTATAACTAAATTCCATGGGTTTTGCTTTTTTCCAAAAGGAAACAAAGCTTAATGCTGAACATCAGTTGGCAGCCTGCTGATTAGAAGATGCTGACCTTTGCAATCTATCAGCTTCTTCCATCCGGAGAATGCAGGCTGTAGTGTTGCACTGCATGCTTAGTAAGTGTGGTGTGAAAAGCTCTCTTGTGGATTCAAAAGATAAGGGGACAGAGTTCAATGCAGGTTGTCACTTCTGTGAAGGCAATTTCACTTTTTAGCTTCTCTGCCTGGTAATAGCATGATTGCTGCCAGTTCTGCCGTTGTGCTGTCTGCCTTTTTTCAGTGAGAGGCTTAAGCTGTTTCACATAGCTGGAATTAGATTCTTTCCACTTTGGGGGACTGTTTTCATGTTGACCAGTACCTACCTGATCTATATCCTGTATACAAGTGGTATGATTTATCTGTCTAGTACATTTTCAATCCCACCTCCTTCCAAAATGTTCAGACAGGCTTACATGGATTTGCTTTCCTCCATTTTATCCCCCCCCCCCGGAATATCCTAGTGAGGTAGGTTAGGCTGAAAGAGTATGACTGGCCCTAGGAAATTTGGGGGGGGGGGATTAGAATCCAGGTCTCCCATATCCTAGGCTAACTGCTACACAAAACTGGCAAATCAGGTAGGAGTGGGGTTCACACAATTTTTGTGATACAAACATGTGCCGTTACCTAATTGCATTTGCAATGAAAACATCTATAGGCTGTCCAGTTTGGTGTAGTGGTTAGGAGTATGGACTCTAATCTGGGAGAACTGAGTTTGATTTCCCACTTCTCTACATGCAGCTGCTGGTGTGACCTTGGGTTAGTCATAACTTCTTTCAGAGCTGTTCTCTCAAGGGCATTTCTTGGGTGCATTCAGACGGGGCATTTACAACGGTATAGGTGCCGGTTGGAATCGGTGTACTTATCGGCGTTCACACATAAAACATCTGCCTTCCGTCCCTAACCGTTGTAAAGAGCTTTACACCATTGCATTCTGCCACTAGGTCCCCAAGTGGTGGTATCCTGAGTGCAACGGTTGTAATCGGTTTACCCCCGTCTGATTGCTCACCGGTGTAGAGCCACTTCCATTTGGAAGCCCGAGGCTTCCAATTTTGGGCTGCCATTTTTTTTTAGGTTGCCGATATGCGCTTGGGCAAAGCTTCGCCCTGGCGTTTGTTTTTTTAAAAAAGCCCTCCATCAAGGGGGTGTCGTTTGATCCCTCCCTCCCTCCCTCCCTGTGGCCCGCGGGGCCCACCTCTGGGCCGGGCGAGTGGCGGTGGCAAGTCTCAGGGCTGCAGGAGGGCAAGCAAGTCAGGCAGACGGGCAGGAAGTGCTGCTCTCTGAAGCCCTCCTTGGGCTAGAAGCAGCGAACTCCAGGGGAAGGGCTCCGCTCTCGCCCTGCCCTTCCGGTGCTCATCTGCGCTGCTCTTTGTCCGCCCCCCATCCCTGGACCTTAGAGGGCGTTCTCCCCCCCAACCCCTATGGCGTGACGCCTGCTTCTGAGTAGGCTGCCGTGCCCAGGGATGGGGGGGCTGCTCCAGCGGTGGAGGTGTGTGGGCTGGAGGCCCGCAGAGGGCAGGTGCTCCTTTCTGGCTTCCCGCCTGCGGGGAGCGGCCCCCACGGAGCATCTCTTGGCTTGCCTGATGCGAAACGAACGGGGGCTCGGCTTCAGCATTGTGGGGGGGCAAGGGCTCCACGCTGTACCGGCCGGGGGACTCGGGGATTTTCATTTCGCGGATCACAGAAGGGGGTGCAGCATATCGGGACAGCACCCTGCACGTGGGAGATAGGGTCCTCCTGATCAACGGGGTAGACATCCAGGCAAGCACCGTAACCCTAGAGTCGGATTCGACTGGCTTTCGAGCAAAGCAACCTTTACCTTTAAACTTTAAAGGTAAGACGGGGTGTTTTGCGCATGCGTAAAGCTCGCCATTCTGTGGATGGCTGCCTATGCGCATGTGCAAACTGAGTTAAAAAAAAACACGCCGATGCCCGCTGCATGTGAACGGGCATACAGCAATGGGATCCGCAGACAGGAGGTAAGTGTGATCGCGTTTCAGCCGGCATAAACTGCACTGGTTGGAACCAGTGCAGTTTATGCCAGCTGAAACGCCACGTCTGAACGCACCCCTTGAGTGAGCTCTCTCAGCCCCACCTACCTCAAAGAGACTCAAAACACCTTTCTCGTAATTTTTAACCATATTTGCTCTTGCAGTACAGCACATGCTGTCTTGTGGGGCTAAATAATGTTAGTGGTGGTGGAAAATGCTGTCAAGTTGCAGCTGATTTATGGCGACCCCGTAGGGTTTTCAGGGCAAGAGACAAACTGAGGTAGTTTGCCAGTGCCTGCCTCAGTGTAGGGACCCTGGACTTCCTTGGTGGTCTCCCATCTAAGTACTAACTAGGGCTGGCTCTGCTTAGCTTCTGAGATCTGGCTATCCTGGGCCATCCTGGTCAGGACAAAAGGTTAGTACTGCAGGGATTTTTCTACCTCCTAGTGGTGTGTAGGAATTAGAAGTCTTCATGTGTCCATGTTCTTATATGGAGCTGTGGCTCAGACCTCCAGAGTTCACAGAAATCCCAAGAAAACGATATGCAAGATTCAGATTTGCTTACAAGGAGATTTTTAATAAAGCATCAGAGTTCCAGAAAATGCAGGCTAAGCTGCCTTGCGCCTCGAGCGCACACACACACACAGTGAAGTTTGCCAGAATCCAAGGCCAAATGCATAACTAAAACTAGGTATCTTATACTCAAGTGCTGGCTATGAGTCAAAAAATCATTAATTAAGCTATCCCAACACTAGGATAAGCCAGGCCATCTTGCATCTGGCATCCAGTGGTGAGAAGAAACAACTCAGGCTTTAAGATAAGGGCTGCTAACAAGAATGAGATTCACTTGAGAACAGCCTGGCCGTTCTCTCACAAACAGGACTCAGGGCAACTAATAATTAATACTTGAAAATTTGTGATCTAGTTGTGTGTAGAGGGAAATTCTATGCCCGTTCGTTTTTTTGGGGTGTGTGGCACATGCATCCATGGGTAGCTAGAAGGCACCTGCAGAAACACTTAGACTGCATTTAGATCTTGCAATAAATCATGGTTTGATCCAACCCCGGTTTGGGAGCCTGGAAGGATGTTCTCCATTTTGCAAGCCAGAAAGGAAGCAGGAAGTAGGTGGACCAGGATTTATACATAAAATAAAATTTCTTATTTATGTCTAGTAGACTAATCAGAGTTTGTTACACAAAACCCTATTTAAACTAGCCACATTATATTTACTTGGATTATATTTATAGTTACATTATATTTACTTGGATTATGCCCTGCCTTCCTCCCCAGTGGTGACTGAAAGCAGTTTATGTTGTTCTTCTTTCTTCCATTTTAGCCTTGCAACAACCCTGTTATATAAATTAGGCTGAGAATATGTGACTGACTCAAGGTTACCTAACAAGCTTCTATAGTAGAATGGGGATTTCAAGCCGACCCTTCAGTTCCTAGTCTGATACTATAGCCATGACACCACATTGGCTGTTGGTTTTATCATCCCATCTTAGAAATTCTGTTTGGCACAATATAGCTGGGTGCTTAAAAAAAAAAGTTGGGGCAGCTTCATTTCATTTGGGGGTGTCTTTGTTTTCCTTGCAGCAGAAAAAGTGAAAAAGTGAAATGCCTACAGCAAAGACTTTTCACTAACTGTAAAGGAAATAAAGGAGAATTAATATACTGCAGAAACTGTAGTATATAGGGTATAAAGCTGTATGTTACATAGATGAAAAGAAAAAATGTCATATTTATAATGCTGCCTTAATAACTTATTTGAAAATGAACTTTCAGTGCACATGCACTTCTTCAGATACTTCAAGTGGGCATGCACATGAAACCTTATACCCAGAGTTAAACTTTGTTGGTCTTTAAGGTGCCACTGGACTCAAACTTTGTTCTGTTGCTTCGGTTACCCACCTGAATCTATTTTATAGAAATTGTAGAGGGTAGTTTTTCTCTTTTTCTTTTCAATAACCAGAACCTCAGAACCTGGGCATTTCTGTATGCAGAACTTCATTAAATCCAATAAAGAATTGCTGATGTCTCTATCTGAGTAATACCAGTTACAGGGAAGGTACTTCTATTGATTAGACTCTAAAGCTCGTTTTCTGCGTGACTTCATCAGTAGGTTTTTGCTGTTGTACATACACTGTGGAAACACAATTCAAACTTGAAAGAGGAGATTTATACTCATTGATAAAGATGCATCATGCGCTTCAAATTTTGTTGGGGTAGTAAATTATCTCTGAAAAATTATAGCAACTCCTTTTTGTTTTATGGTTTTGTCTTTAACTTCCCCCCTCCCTAGGGATTATATTGATTCACTGTTAGAGTGCTGACTTTCAAGCACATAGGGGGGGAAATGCCACAAGGACCTTGTATACAAAGTTTGGCACTTCCAAAAATATTCATTTAAAGTTCACAAAGCACATTACAAAATATCAATCTAGGCAAAGCAGGAGGTGAAGTGTAGTGATTTTGTTGTTTGTGAAAGATTTCACCCATCCTGAGATGCATCTGGTACCTTGTCATGTGCTTTTTCTGCGAGATTGGACTAATGGGTCTCTTGCCTACTCTCTTGGGGTTGTACAGTTTCACAGTGAGCTCATTCTCACACTTTCCTGCTCTTTTGAATCCTATGCCCTATTCTCTTCCCTCGTAGATGTACACATAATATCTGGTATCAGTTGCTGCAGTTGCTTTATGTTGGCTTCTTTCGGTTTCCTTCCAGTTTTCCGAAATTTACACTTCCTTTGCAGATTAGATTGCTAGCTCAGCTGTTAATTGTGTAGCTCTGGGAATTTTTATTGGAGATGTAGCTTTTCTTCTGTCTCTTGAAAGCACAGGCTGTGCTCTGGAAACAATATAATTGGGCTGCAGAGAGCTGGGGCAGATGAGCTCTCTCTTGCAAATGGATTCTGTTTGCCCTCGGCTATAGAATGCTTGCAAAGTTAATTATGACTCTGAGAGAGTTGAGAAAACAGACCCAGATGAATTTTTGTCATTGTAATTTCCAGTTTGGGTTTCTTTTCTTTTCTTTTCTTTTTTGGACTCTTGTCTGATTTTCTAATGGTGCGAGAGGGGCTCCTTTTGACCCCCAGAAAGACTGTGTTGGGGTTCTTGGATCCCACATGGAAAAAACCATGTGAGAAAGGAGCTGCAGTATATGTGTATGTGTGTGGGGAGATATTAAGCAAGATCACATCTCTTTCCTCCTTCACCAGAAGAAAAGCTGGTAGGATTCAATCCCATGTTATATTTGCGTGTCTGTTTAATGTAATGTGCAGTGTCAAAGAGAAAAAGTTTGTGCATTTAGCCTGGAGAGACGAAGAAAAAACAATAGCACAGTGGAAAGAAATTCTTTATTCCAAATATCAATGCCCCTATGTGCTTCAGGCTTTCTTGGGGGGTTCTATACATATATAAAAAAGGAAAGAGAGAAGAATTTAGGGACTTAGAAGGGAAGCAGCGTGGATTCTGAAACCTTGGTACCGCATGGGTTAAATGAAAACATTTCCTAGCTAGCTTTGACTTAGATAAATGTAGAATGAAACAGTACAGTTTTTTCAAAGCTAGTTTAGTGGGAGTGCTGCTGCCTTTATATTCTACAGGTCAGTATAGATTTTTGATTTTAAAAGGGTTTATTCATTCTATGAAATAATTTTTGGAGTTAATAGCTTGGGAGCTTTCTTGTCTGTACGTGCCTGTACATGTAGTGTTTTGGTGACTCTTGATAATTAAGCTTAATCTGTACATGCTCAGAAGTACTATCTCTCTAAACGTGTTCTATTGTTGGTTTTATATGCTTTTAACAAATAATGACGTGAAATAGTGATTAGATTTCTCTTTCTCTTTCATTTTTTGTATATGTATAGAACCCCCTGACTGCAAAATGTTTAAGGATATTGCTATTTGGAATAAAGAATTTCTTCCCACTGTACCATTGTTTTTTTCTTTGTCTCTTTGCTCTAACCAGTGTGGCCTTTTGGCCCTTTAAAAAAATCCCAACAGAACATTAGAAAGGATATGTACTCTGAAATGTCAAGAAAGCTCCGCATTGTGGACATGCGGTCAATGACATGGTAGGTCTACCAAGCATAACTTTGCTTTTGGATGGTGCCCAGAAGGGAGTCTGGCATCACTATGACATATTCAAATGGTCAGCACATGCTTTGTCTTGAGACACAATGAATGTAGCATTTATGGTCCATTGGCTTGTCTTCAGGAAAGGAAACTAATGTACATTCCACTTAACATATCAGTGGAAACCCAATTATAAAAGAAATGCATGAATGAATCAACCTAGATGCATAAATCAACCTAGAGTGGCCTATAAAGTAGACCTAACTGAACAACCCAAAATCCTGAGGAGGAGAAAAACAGTGCATTAAATTTATCTTGTTCTTCTTTGAGAATCTACTTTAAAGTCAGATATATACAAAAACATAATTTTTTCTTCGAAAGCACATCATTATATTGTCTTGTTTTCATTGTAACAGCTGTTATGTTGCTCACTGTGTTGATGTGGAATTGGATTCTTATAATTGGGTTCCACTGATATACTATATGGATTGTATGGTTGTTTGTAGTTGTCCATCACCAGACTGTAAGTATGTTGAAAGATAATAAAACTTTTTTTCAACAACACCTTTGAGATTTTCCTTTTCTCATCTTTCCTTGCGTTCCCTTTTGAAAGATAATAAAACTTTTTTTCAACAACACCTTTGAGATTTTCCTTTTCACATCTTTCCTTGCTTTCCATTTGCCCTTTCTGTAAAAATTCAGCTTCGCTTACTACTAACGCAATTAAAACACATGGGAGGGGGGGAATCCATTCAATATTCTTTGGAATCCTGATGTCAAACTGCCATTTCTCCCAATTAATTAATCTACAATTAGCATAATTCATAAATAGTTTTTTAGCACACATGATGTAACTTGTTGGCTCTGGCATATAGAGGTATACAGTTGATTGGGAACTAGAGATGTAAAATTTCCGGAAATTCATCTTTCCTTGCGTTCCCTTTGACCTTTCTGTAAAAATTCAGCTTAGCTTACTACTAAGGCAATTAAAACACATGGGAGGGGGGAATCCATTCTATATTCTTTGGAATCCTGATGTCGAGCTGCTGTTTCTGCCAGTTAATTAATCTACAATTAGCATAGTCATTCCTAAATAGTTTTTTAGCACACATAATGTAACTTGTTGGTTCTGGCATATAGAGGTATACAGTTAATGGGGAACTAGAGATGTAAAATTTCCGGAAATTTTGAAGCTCGGGGAAAAACCTGGGTTTTTTCCAGTTTTTTTTTCGGGGGGGAGTTCAGTTTGTAACCTAGGACTTGCTTGTCCTCAGTGCACAGAAATTAGATCAATCTGATACCATATATATATATATATTTAGAAATGATTTGGAAAATATTTGAACACCTTGTCTTAAAATATTTTATTCATCATGTTAAAATAAAACATTCCATAATCAATATTTTTTTCTTTTCTTTTTTCAATGTTTCCAATTTTTCCGGTTTTTTTCCGGGCCTTCACATCTCTATGGGGAACGGTGAGACTAAGCTGAAATGGATTTGATGTGAGTGAACGTGCGAACATACTCATACCAGTCCATCATTCTCCATCAACTAAGGAAAGAAGTGTTTTGGTTTGGGGAGTTCTAGCTTTACAATCTCCCCAATACAGCTACACATGGCTGTGTTACACAACCACTTAGGGCATGAATGTGTCTTTCATAGTTAATTAATCTTGTGTTTGGGTGATTGTGAAAGTAGGCCAGTTGCTGCCCTGCCCTTCACAATTGTAAGTAAGCAAATGTGTACTTTTTCTACTTTGCCACAGTCACGTCTGACCCTTTCTCCACAGGACACAGGAATATGTACAGCTGTTGGAAATACAAGAAAGACAAGCTCATTCCAAGAAAACTGTTCAGTGAAGAATCTGCTGCAGTTTATGGGAGGGGGGGGTTCTTTAAAGTAATTTTGTATGTGAGTTAAATTATGACACGGAAATACAAATAGGGACCTGCAAGAAACTTGCGGTAGCAGCTATCCCATTTCTTCTACCTCTTTCCCTCCACCTCTGCTTCTTCCCCCTCCCCCTACTTCTCTCTCACTCTTTCTCCTTCCTGCCACCCATTTTCTTACTCTCTCTCCATCCCCCTCCATGCCTGTCACTTCCTTTCTGCCCCCATCCCATCACACTTTTTGCCCCTGTCACTCTCCTAGCCTCACACCTATTTCCTCTCCCCCACAGCAGCCACTCTCCAGGAATTACAACAGATTGCCCAAATACATAGATCAGTTCCTCTTAGAGTTGCCAGCTCCATGTTGGGAAATTCCTGGAGATTTGGGGGTGGAGCCTTGGGAGGATGAAATTTGAGCTTGGAAGTAACCTCAGCAGGGTATAATACCATAAACTCCAACCTTCAGAGCAGCCATTTTCTCCGGGGGAACTGATCTCTGTCATCTGGAGATCAGTTGTCATTCTAGGAAATCTTGAGCCCTCACCTGGAGGTTGGCAACATTAGTTTCCCTGGAGGAAATGACTGCTTTGAAAGGGAGAGTCTATGGCGTTACATCTGTTTGAAGTCCCTTCCTGCCTCAATCCCCACCATCCCCAGGCTCCACCCCTCAAATATCCAGGAATTTCCCAACCTGGAGTCAGCATCCCTATCTCCTTCCCACCCTACAGCCAACCTGCCTTTATCTGCCCCTCTGTCATCAGCTTTCCATCTCCTTTCCCCCTGCAGCTTCTGCTGAGGAAAACTATGGTCTTTCTCCACAGTGGGGACTAAAGCAGTTTACATTATTCTGCCCTCCTTTTTATTCACACAAAACCCTGTGAGGTAGGTTAGGCTGAAAGTATGTGACTGGTCCAAAAACATCCAGTGGGCTTCCACAGCAAGATGGGGACCTAAACCTGGGTCTTGCAAACCTTACTCTGAAGCTCTGACTATTATACTACACTGACCTTCCTAGGGTGGCTGCTATTGAAGAGCAGCAAGCAGCCAGACCTAGTTGAGTCATGCAAGTCACCCAGAGGGTGCTGTTAGGCCTAGGTTTGCCAGCCTCCAGGTGGGTCCTGGAGATTCCCCAGAATGACAACTCCAGACAACAGTCCCCTGGAGAAAATGGGTGGACTCTGTGGCATTATATCCAGCTGAGGCCTCTCTCCTCCAAAATTCTGCACTCTCAGACTTCACCGCAGAATCTCCAGGAACTCTCCACACTGGAGCGGGCAATCCTAGTCCTAGTCCTGGTTCCAACCCCCCTGCTATGTAGCTATTCATACTGCAGGAGGAATCCTTCCCAATCCGAGTGCTCTAGTTCTCCTTTTGCTTCCTGCCCTCTCTATGTGTCTGTCTGTCTCTCTCTCACTGTTGATGCAGCAGGGCCTGGAGTCAATTCCTATGGTGGTCATTTCAAAAGGTATTGGGGGGGGATTCAACCCTCCCTGAGGGTTTTTTTCACTTGTTTATTTTTCTGCAGACCCAGGGAATCCCCTGAGTCTGTAGAAAAGCCTGTTGGGGGAGAGTGTGCCCCCTATCTGTGGAAATAAGTATCCGCATGCAGAAGGAGCTGTTGAGAATTAGATATAGATTTGCTCTGCATATCAGTCATATAAACAAGTTATATGCAAAGCGCTCATTAAAAAAATTACATCCTCTTTTCCCTTCAAAGCAATATAATTACACACAAGTGTAAAGCCATGTTGGTCTGAAGCAGCAGAAGAAAATTTGCGTCCACACGAAAGCTTGTAACTTTGTTGGTCTTAAAGGTGCCACTGGACTCGAACTTTGTTCTGACATTTCAGGGAAATAAAGGCTACAATTCCATTGCTAATGGATTCCAATTTTCAATAACAAATTTGCACTGTCTCTGATGGCCTTCTACTATTTTGATGCATTCTAAATGTGTATTAGCTACAGTATTTACCCAAAAAAAAGCACATGTGTATTTGCACCCAATGTGTAGTAATTTGTAATGTGCTACAATTAGCAAGTTTGTGACATAATTAACTGCATGACAGCATGGCATGTGTAACAATGTCAGAAGAATTTGGCAGCTCACATTCCAGCCTTGTTTGTTCAGCATGTTTTAAGATTAGCCAGAAAAGTTTTGAATAATATTTGCACAAATAGCAGTTTTAGATTAATATTTATGTGATATACATACACTTCAAGATTGTTTGACATTGTGCTTGGCACTTATGCATCAATAACATTCCCTTTCCCCAGGGAGCTTACAGTAAGAAATATGACCATAAAGCAGCTACAGTATTTGACAGCATCTGGTGAAGAACATGGACCACTGGGCTAGTGTTGGAACATTTAATAGCAAGAGCTATCCATCTCACTGTTGCAAAACTTTGAGTGGTAGAACTATTTTTTTCCAGTTTCTTTCTGTGTCTTCAAGGAATACATGCCTACTGTGCTGTGCCTTGGTTATGAGGCTAGATATTTAGGAAGAAAAAATAACATGAAATAACAGCCTTGTCAAGTTTCAGTTCTGCAAAGGAGGAAATGAGCTGAAGAACACAGGTTATATAAACATTGCACAAAGACCCTCCTGAGAGTAACCTGACTTGTAAATGAAAAATAGGGCAATTTGGTAAATTACTTTCCCTGTAATTAAAAAAAAACAAAAACAAAAACTTGCACTACTGCACTGCATATTGAAGTGATTTATTTCTCTAGGAAAAAGTTCTAGAATTACAGCCTCTTTCAGAATAATTTTCCAGGGAAATAAACTACTTTTAACTTCTTGGTACTGTAATGGTATTGATGGCACAAATAATAATTAATTATTGTGTGGTAATTTGTGTAGTATAGCCAGGAGATCCAAAGATTGTCTGGCTGCCTTAAGTTCTAGCCCTTTAGCGTTATATGCACTACTTAAAGTGGCGAGCTAGATTTATTTTGGGGGGCTGAGAGATGTTAGCCAAATTGCCTTGCTATTTTATCAATATGGGGGATTATGACTTATAAATCGGCAATAGGCAAATAAGGGAGCAAGCACCAGTGTATACAGAGGTCCCGCTTCTAACCAGTCATCAGACTTAGACTGAATTCAGGGTAAAGTCAATATTGTTTTATTCAATGTATCTCAAGCACACAAAAACACAAACACGCTTCACATGTACAGTCCTAAGAGACTTAGATAGAAAGGGTAAAGCGACTGTCGCATTAGCAGGAATAATCGTTGGTGAGTTATATTTACCTGTCCTCGACGGATGAGTGATCCTTAGGAAAAATAGGGGAAATTATAAGGAATGGGGATTCATGTGCCTGAACCAGTAAGCCATGTGGATACTCGTTAGTAGTGCTAAAACCGAGAGTGTGGGGAGGGATATAGAAAGTATAGTGCAGGGAGACAGTGTGAGGGGCAATGGCTGCCTCCTTTTAAGGGGGTACCTAGAGGGGGAGGGCGATGCTGGCCACATCCCCTTGGCACACCTCTAGTTAGTCCATCCCAAAAACACACCTATTGGATGCAGGGAAGAAGGAGAGGGGACAAGGGAGTGGTCAATATTGAGAACTAGTAACTTAGATTGAAGAGTGGCACCTGGATGAAGAGGGTATGAGTCACCGGTCTAGGGCTATTGTTTCCTGATGGGCTTAGCCGAGCCTGTTGATGGGCGAGAGATTAGTTTCCAAGCAACCATGTGTAGAACCTCTCGGTTACGTGCAGTCTTGCAAGTAGATGCATGTGTGGGGGGGTTGCCTGCATGTGACAGAGGGAGCTCCTTATGGTGTTTGGAGCCTCTTTGTTCTTGGGCTTTGGCATGGCATGGCGTTCGACTCCTTCATGCAGTCAGAGAACTGGTCCATCTCACAGCAGGTAAGAGGGCAGGTAATCTTGAAGAACCAACTGGAACAGCAACGCAAAGGAAGACTTTCTTCCCTTATGTGTGTACTCTCAACTGGCATCACATTGGGTCACCATGCAGTACAGTCTTTTAAGCAAAGCTTTGCACAGTCCACTTTATCACTTATGGCTTATACAGTTCATAAGAGCACATTAAGTGCCTTGCAGGGCAACAGAGAGCTCTGAAAGAGGTGTGACTGACTCAAGGTCACCCAGCTGGCTTCATGTGGAGGAGTGTAGAATCGAACCCAGTTCTTCAGACTTTTAACCACTACACCACGCTGGCACCAATATGCAGATGACACCCAGCTCTATTTCTCCTTAAGAGGTGAGCCTGATGTATCTGTGGAAGTCCTGAACAGATGTCTGGGGAAGGGAATGGCATGGACAGGGTCAAAAAATGAAGCCCAGTCCAGACAAGACTAATGTATGTTGGTCAGTGACAAAACTGCTTGAGGCCTAGGGAATCGCACGTTCTTGATGGGAGTGCACTTCCTGTGAAGGAGCACGTTTGTAGCTTAGGGATACTGCTGGCCTAAGACTGGAGGTCCAGTTCTCATCTGTAGCACACAGCACCTTTTGTCAACTTCAGCTGTTACAACTGCTATGTCTGTTCCTTGAAAAGTGTGATCTGGCTGTGATAACCTGTGATCTGATCTCATCCATGGGGGCTGTCTTTGAAAACTGTTCAGAAATTTTAGTTGGTCCAGAACGTGGCAGCCAGGTTGTTGTCAGGGATTGCATACAGGGATCATATCGACCGTGTTCTGTGTTGGCTGCCCATCTGATTTTGGGCACGATTCAAAGTACTGGTTCTTACCTTTAAAGCTGTGTTGCTGCTGTTGTTAATGACATTTATATCTGAACTTTTTGCCCTTACAAGTGCTGCCAATTTAAAAAATATATGATTAACATTACATTATAAAAATGTGTATATTATAAAACCATTATAGTAAAATATATACATCATTAAAACAAAATTTAAAAGATTTTAAGGAGTTAAAATACATGCAAAACATAAAAAGGAAAGAAGGTATGATTGAGGGAATGCCAGATGAAACCAAAAAATCTTCACCTGCTGGTAGAAGACAGTAACAGAAGAAGACAAATGAATCTCCCTCAGAAGAGAGTTCTAGAGCTTTGGCGAGAAGGCCTTCTTCCGGGTTACCATCTGCCTAATCTCAGAAGACAGGAGGATTCAAAGCAGGACCTCTGAAGTTGACCGTAACATTTGGGCTGGTTCATAAGGGATTAGGCAATCATTCAGATATATTGGTCCCAACCCATATCCATATATAGCTTTGAAGGTCAAGACCAACATCTTGAATTGTTCCTGCAAACAAATTGGAAGCTAGTGTAGACTGGAATGATGTAGTCTCTATGACCCACTCTAGTCATCCTGGCTGCAGCAACGGAAGTCTCTGAACACTTTTCAAGGGCAGCCCCGTGCAGAGCGCATTGCAGTAATCTAATTTGGATGTAACCAGGGCACGTACCACAGTGGCCAGATCTTTTCTGTCCAGGAATGGCCACAGCTGGCTAACCAGTCAAAACTCGTAACAGGCACTCTTGGCCACAACTGCCACCTGTTTATCCAGCAGTAGGTCTTGATCCAAGAGCACACCCAGACTACAGACTTGTTTCTTCAAAGGGAGTGCATCCTGAATAGGTGACATCTTAAATCCTGGGTCATACCTTTAGCCCACCAGTAGCTCTTCATCTTTCAGGGTTAAGCCTCAGTTTATTAGCCTGCATTCATTCCAGAACTGCCTTCAAGCATTGGTTCAGGGTTTCTACACTCTCTCTGGGATCAGCTGGCAGTGTGAGATACAGCTGAGTGTCAACCCAGCCCAAATCTCTGGATGTCAAGATGGAACCTTGTGAGATCCCATAGGCCAAGAGGCTGAACAGCGATCCCCTAAGACTACCTTCTGACACCTGCCTTCCAGGTAGGACCAGAACCACTGCAAAACTATGCCTCCCCATCCCAGTCCAGATAGGCAATCTAGGAAGATACCATGATTGATGGTATCAAAAGCTCCTGAGAAGTCCAGAAGAGCCAATAGAATTGCACTCTTTCTGTCCAGGTTCTCTGTGCCAGTTATCCACCAGGGTGACCAAGGCTCTTTCAGTCCCATTACCAGGCCCAAAACCAGACTGGAAGGAGTCTAAACAATTGGCTTGGGTCTGGGGTACTTGAAGGCCTGCATCCTGTCATACTGTCCAGCCCGCCAGTTGAGATCCTGCTCTCAAGTCCTGTTATCAGTGTGACTGCCTGCAAGGGTGAGGTGGGTGGTATCACAGGCCTGTCTGGCTTCCAGCTTCCCTCGGCTTCCTGCTCATTCCTACTGTAACTGGTACTCAGGTCTGCATGCTGCATTGGCTAACAACCAAGGGTTTGGGATTTTAAAAACTACTTTTAAAAACCGCCAATAAGGAACTTCTTCCCTTTTTCCTAGGACTGTTTTTTTTTCAGCTGCCACCAGGACAGTGCTGGCCCTTTCTTTGTGGGGTTCAAGAAGGGATAGAGGGTGAGGCATTGGAAGGAATAAACACACACACAACCATTTTTTTGGTAAAAAAGTGGCCACAGCTTATTTTATTGAATACAGACAAGGGAGCAGTGGCCTCAGCACAGGGATGGATCCAAGCATCGGGCAACCTGCCTGTTGCCCAGTGAACCCCTACCCAGCCTGTCTGCTGTGGGATAAACAGTGGAGTGACAAGATACTGGGACACATGTGGGCACTGTCCTCTACATGGTCCCCCTGCCACCTAGTGGTGGAAGACAGCTGGCAGCCCCCGCCTGGGCATGCAGCTAAGTGGCTTCACATCCCAAGGACCCTTATGGGAGCTCCAGGCACGCAGGCACGGCCTCCCCCCTCCCCAGGATCTGTCCCAATGCCTAAACTGCTAAGCTGTCACAGAGAAGAGCAGAATAATTCAAATATACACCATAACAAAACCAAAGTACAAAGGTGGGTGGGTGGGTAAGCCGGTCAGCCGAAAAGCAGAGGCCAAAGGCTTATGCAGGCTTCCTTAAATAGTCTTGACCATGCGTTTCCCTAGGCCTTCCTTGCAAGGCCTCATGTGGGCATTCTGTATGAGAACAAGGAAGAGGCTTTCTAGCTCCCCTCTGCCTCTGTTTCTGGGCCAATCTGCATCTAGCATTTGCTCCGCTGTCTTACCAAACCCACGCTGGACCAGAAATCCCCCTCTACATTGCATGCCACTTTCACTTTGATTGATTGTCAGATTTTATGGCAGTGTCCAGACTGCATGCTGCTTTCACTTCCTGTGACCTCTCAGTTTTATGGTAGCATCTGCATAGATTTATAGTCGTTTTATGGCCATTCAGGGGTGACTCTGCAGTCAGTACAGCTTTGCGTTGCCCTGGGGTATTTGGATGTGGTTTTGAGCCACATCTTTTTCTGTTCAGTGTGTGTTTTGTAAAACAGCAGAGCAAATGCTAGATGCAGATTGGGCTTAAGTCTCTTTCCTGGAGCTGCCCTTGTCAGCACTGGACAATGTGGTCGGCGTAACAAAGTAATATTTGGTGACAAATAGATGGGATTCTTCCCCAAGCAGTCCTAAGTAAAAACCAAAGAATCCTGGGTATAAAAGAACTTTTATTATCGTACGTAAATGCTAAAAAGCACAGATACTTGGGAACGGTCTGTAGGCAGGCAGATTTTAGACAGGATACTACAGTATAGTTGTGAAGGTATTTTGATAGCTAACTTATGCTTACAAGATCATCTACATGCCCTTCTGGGACTGGGTCTAAGGCAGAGTGTTTCAGGCATAGGGGATTCCATGCTAGGTTGCACTGAAATGAATGCCACCATGCTGGTTTCATTGCTAGTAGTGTTTACCTGAGCTGGAGGCTGGGTTACTAAATCACGTTGGCATATGAATAAGCCATTTAGAATGGCCCAAGAGATCTTTTAGGTTTTATGGATTGAGACCTTATTAATGAGGTCTGCGTTATGAGATATTGCACTTATATCTTGGCGGCTAAGAAATGAAAGCGTGGAAGTATTCTGAGGGAAAGTTTAAATGGCTCTCACTACTGCACTAAATTTATGAGGAAAGATAAAATAGTCAAATGTGCATGAATTGGCAAAGCAGGAAATCATAAATGCTGGGTACTATATTAGGAGTTGTGACTGTGGGGTAGTGGGAAAAGTTTTCTAGGGGAATATTCTGAAGCTAAGGAATTTCTAAAGGTAGGCTGTATGGAGCTGACTGAGAAGTGTGCTGTAAAAACATAATAATTGCCTTTCTGACTAAAAACTAGAAGGTTTATCATTATTGATTCTCTCTTAAGAAGCCTTAATAGAACAGAACCTTTGGCACAAAGCACAGTTTGAAAACCATTGTTATTATATGTGGCCTGAAGGCTTCATTCAGTAATGAAATTAACAAACTCAGGCTGGTTATTGAACCTTCATCTGCAGAGTAAAGCTAAATCATGCTACTGCTATATTCATTTCAGGTATTAAGACTTGCTTGAGAATTATGTGGTAATATAGTAGTATATCAAAGAAACAGCACTCATGCATTCACTACCATCCATTTCTTGCCCTAACATTTTATTTATGGTATTTATGTACCCTGCCTTTCTCCTGATGCAATCAAGACCCAAGGAAGGTAACAACATCAAATACAATATAAAAACCGTGCGCCAGATGGGTCCACTAAATACAGCCGACTCCGAAGACCACTGGAAGAAGGAGAAGAGGAGCCAGAACCGAAGCCGTGCCGACAAAAGCCGAACCAGAAAAAAGAACAGCGAGTCCCTCCACTGGGTGCCGGTAGGGCAGTCCCCACCCCTGACTATGTGTGGCCATAGATAGGGATAAAAGTAACTGTAAGCCGCTTAGAGACCCCTCGGGGTTCGAGCGGGATACAAGTTGAAAGCATAAATAAATAAATAAATAAAATTAAAATCATTAAAATAGATAAAGCCAGAGCCTGCATCTATAATGTAGTTGATGCATAAGCTTTCATAACAGAAGACCTTGAGGGTAGGTGTCTGTGTTTCACAGCAATGGGGCAGCAACAGAAAAAGCCTGGGCCAAAATAGATTTGTATTCTTGAGAGTAAGGAGACTGCCATGCAGGTTTGTATCAGGAGATCAAAGCTGGATTAAAGCAAGGCACACTCAGAAAGAAAGACTTCTTTTCTGCCCCAGTTGTGTTTAAATGTTCAGCAAAAAGAATAAATCATTGCTTGATCTCAGCTTTTTTATGTGGTTTTGAGGTTTGTTGTTCAATGCATGTATAAAGTTAAGCTCAATGATAACTTCTTTATAGGCTTTCAAAAGTAAAATAGTTCTGCTTCACAGAGATGTGTGGACTGCTGATGAATTTGTGCTGTATTGTTGATGTTCTCCCTCTGAGGTGGAGGACATCTTGTGGGTGATTCCCATCCATCACTTAGGGAGGCAGGACTAATTTCAATTACTTCCTGTTTCCTGTAGTGGGAGTCACCCTAGGCTCAGTTCTTTTCCTGCCTCAGAAGGGAGAGCAGCTAGGTGTAGGCTCTGCCTAACCCTATCTTTCTGAGTGAACTTACTTTCACTTTCTCCTTCCATCTTTGCTGTTCCCTCTCTCTGAAGAAACTTAAGAAAAATCAAATCCTTTTCTTCTTCCTTCCTATATG
>NW_015161407.1:1335417-1336629 GCF_001447785.1 Gekko japonicus
AGAGCACTACCTATTTGATCCGCCTTCACGTGAGAGGGATAGCCTCTCACATGTCTCTGGTGAAAAGGGGGGGGGGGATTTTCATGTAATGATGGTGAATAGGGGGAAATGATTGTCTCAGACCAGTCCTTTAGTTATTTCAAGGGCGAGGTTTTTCAGTATTTGCTGTCTAAGACCCTATCAGCACTCAATATACAGGGACCCCAAAAGGCAGGGGACAAGAGTGCTAATGCCCAAGGGCTGAAAGATGGCACAGAACGCATTGATGAGTTCTTACCTCCAGCTAATTGCTCAGAAAGAGACAAAGGAGGAAGAGTGGGCAAAGCCAATAACAAACAAACCATTTCCAGGGGTTGTTAAAAAGTTGTACCTTTTGATAACATCTGTTTCAGATCTTTTGCAGGTACCTGTGATTGATGCACCAGCAACTGCCCTACAATCCTCTGGGTTGCTCTCTGAAGATGAACGTGAGGCCACTTCCATGGCAATCAATATGCCAGCTGCAACATCCACAGTTTCTAAAGCAACTATTGTGTGGATGCCTAAGTTGATAGAGAGGTTACCATGCAGCAACAGACTACTGGAGGGCAGTGTTTCCTCTAAGCTGAGTTGGTGTGGGCTAGCTCACAGTTTTTTGGCCTCCGGCTCACACCTTTTTGTCTTAGCTCAGGAAGGATGGCTCCAGAGCTAACTAATTTATGCAGTAGCCAAATTGCTGGCCCACAACTTTAATGCCAGTAGCTCACAAAGCAGAATTTTTGCTCATAAGACTCCTCAGCTAGGAGGGAGCATTGCTGGAGGGTGCCAATAGGATCTTGAAAGCCATCTCCTATACTGCCGATGCCACACTAGACACCATGGTCTTTGCTTCCAGGGCGATGGCATCAGCCGCCGCCGCTAGTCGCATCATCTGACTAAGAGTTTGGCCTACAGATTACCAATGTAATGCCATCATCACAGCATGACCATTTCAGGGAGACAAGCTGTTTGAGGATCCACTGGAAACAAACATACAAAGAAAGAAATCTTAGTGGAAACCTGCAACAAGAAGAAGGCTCTACCCAAGACCGTACAGCTTGGGGGATAAGATGGCAGCAGGCCCCTCTTTTTCCCCCATTCATACCATACTCTGTCCCTGTAAACAAACAAGAGACCGGGGTCTACTCCATCTTCTTCATGGTCCCCAAAAAGAACGGGGATTGGAGGGCTATC
>NW_015161407.1:1339820-1347703 GCF_001447785.1 Gekko japonicus
CAGGCTGTGACATGCTAATGGAGGAGCTTTCCTGAGGTTCTTTTGCATATGGCTGTTGAAATTCTAATCTTATTTGTAGTGCTGTTGTAAAATGTAGAGCATTTTGTGTTTTTCAGGACAGGAAACCATGCCCTATTTATTTTTAAACTCTCTTCTTTCCTGTTGAAATTGTGTTTATGTTTATGAATTTCAATGGCTTCCCTGTGTAATCTGAATGGTCCTGATGTAAACCTGTCCACAACTGCAGGGTATGCGGTATCCTCCTACAGAAGTGAGGGGGTTCTTCTGTCTTTTGCCAATCGTAGCATCTGTTGTATTTTTCTGGTAGATCTGAATACTATTTGTAGGTTGTGTTTTTTCATACGTTTTCCCATCTGATCAGTGATTCCTTTGATATATGGCAAAAACACTTTTCCTGTGGGAGACTGTTTTTCCTCAGTTGTTTGTGTTACCTTTGGTTTAATCGCTCTTATGATTTCATTCTTGGAGTAGCCATTTGCCTGAAGTGTGCGGTTTAGATGATTTAGTTCATTGCTGAGAAACCGCACTTTTATTTATTTAGTATATTTTAATTCTTACCTTCCTCAAAGGAGCTCAAGGTGGTGTATGTTATTATCCCCTCTGCCATTTTATCCTCACAACAATGCTGTGGAGTAGGTTAGGCTGAGAGAGAGTAACTGGCGGAGTGTGTATCATGGCAGAGAACGAAGGTCTTCCAGATCCTAGTTTGACCCTCCTGTGCTGTACAGTGTTCCCTCTAAGCTGAGTTAGTGTGAGCTAGCTCACAGTTTTTTTAGCCTCTGGTTTAGGAAAGATTATTCCAGAGCAGACTAATTTATGCAGTAGCCAAATCGCTCACTCACAACTTTAATGCCAGTAGCTCACAAAGTAGAATTTTTGCTCACAAGACTCCACAGCTTAGAGAGAGCACTGCTGCTGTACTACATTGGCTGTAAGGAGGTTATGAATAATTTTAAACCAATGGCTGTAGAAGCCCTGACACTGATGTTACAGTAAGCTGTTTGCTGCACAAATCCTGGTTTACCTCTCTGAGCTACACAACAGACCACAGCCTGTTCATAGACCCCAGTAGTCTGTTGTGTGCCTTCCTTCCCTTGTCTCAGCAAAATTCCCCAAGCATGTTCTCAAGCTTCCTTGAATTAGTCTACTAGCAAAGCCTTGCTATTGTGGTAGCTTGGTTGACTGTGATAAATGTCAGAATGAGGTTGAGTGGGAAGAAGTCTATGGCAAAACAAACCTCTTGCTCTTGGATAAGGATCACAGGCCTTCCTCCCACCCCATCCATCAACTTTAAGGCAATCCCTAAATTGAAACAAAAATACATATATTTTACAGCTCTCACTGCCTTCCTTTTTTGCATTGGCCATTGCATCACGTTCCCTAGCATTGCTACTCTCATAAAGAAAATAGGAGCTTGGGAAGAAATGCATGATCCCGGCCAGATGTCTCTCTTTTCTCTGTTTGTCTGTCCAGGGATATTGGGGCGAGGGAGGGGGAGACATGAAACAGGAACTCTCTTTATGGTAAGGAAGATATGGCCGTAGACAGATTATGAACTTCTTTTCACTCTAACAGTGTATGTGGATCAATTTATTTTCAGTGTGCCGGCATACACAATAGAAATGTGTGACGATTTAAATCACTATTCAGTGACTCGATTTAAATCAATTTGATCAATTTGATTTAAATCAAATCCACCCTGGCAGCTAGAGTAGAAAAGTTTTCTATTGCTGTGTTTCCCTGTCTGTATGCAAGAAGCTAAAGAGGCGTGGTGCTCCTAAATATGGGATTTCTGCATTAAGATGTTGCCGCCAAGTGCAAGGTCAATCAGTTTAGCATCCATCAACAAACCATAGTTTGTTAGCTAAACCTGCACTCAGACATCACACAACTAGAGTTTAATCAAACCATGGCTTATAAACTATGGTTTATCTTAATGTCTAAACCTGTTTCATAGAAAAGACTTATCTCATCTTCCTTATGTGTCTGAATACAATTGTTTTCTCTATAGCTTTGACTCATTTCATTAATTGCCATGCATTGTGCCTTCATTAACTAAAATATAGGTCTGTTGTGGTATATCCAAAGCATCCTGGTATGTTCTGCTCAGGAGACTCTTCTGCCAAAATTATTTGGTTATGTGACCCCATTTACTATTGTCATAGTAAATGACAATCATAGAGCTAGTTTGGTGTAGTGGTTAAGTGTGCAGACTCTAATCTGGGAGAACCGGGTTTGATTCCCCACTCCTCCACTTGCACCTGCTGATGTGACCTTGGGTCAGTCCCAAACTCACAAGCTCTGGCACAGCTGTCCTTGAAAAAGAGCAGTTTGTGTCAGAGTTCTCTCAGCCCCACCCACCTCACAGGGTGTCTGTTGTGGGGAGGGGAAGGGAAAGGAGTTTGTAAGCCGCTTTGAGACTCCAAGTGAAGGGCGGGGTATAAATCCAATCTCCTCTTTTTCTTCTTCTTCTTCTTCATATTAGAATAAGAATGCAATGTATTTCCATCTACCTTAATAGAAAAGCACTTTTCTATGTACTCTGAATCCATTAACAAAAAGACGTTTAACTCTTTTTTTTGTTTTTTTGCACCACACATTGTCCCTGTGTGGCATTATAAAAGGCTCTAATGTAATGGTACGGAAGAAAGTCAGACCTTAGTTACTTTGAGAAACTTAAATCCAATTTCATGCCATAATTGTAATTGCAATCTCAGCCTTAATGTTACCATACATACACTGTATATTGTCAAACATGCGTTAATAGGCAATCAAGTGCTAAACTAATGGACCGCAAAATGTAACGTTTCCAGAAGGTTTCACTTGGGAGAAACCCTTTTTGTTTTAAGTATTCACCTTAACTCTAGAAATAATACTAAAAAAAATGCTGTTTATCTTTCTTCTCTGTGCCAAGAACTTCTTCTGCACATGTTCTACTGAAGTGAAGTAGGACTGCTTCTACAAAAGTGAAGCAGAGTCTACCTTTGATAGCTTTGTTCATTGGAGCTTGTACAGGAGAAATATGCTGTGAATTCACTTTATAGCCTACCTTTTTCTCCAGACAACTGAGAGAGATATTTTATTGCCATCTTACAAACAACCCTATGGAATTGGTAAAGCTAAGAGAGAGCAAGTTATGAAAAGTCACCCCAACAGATTTCCTTGCAGAGCAAGGATTTGAACCTGGGTTTCCTACATCCAAACCTATGATATTAATAACTGAATTGCATTAGCTCTCATTGGAAATCTAGCAGGTGTTGGTTTGGGTCCAAACTAAACTGGTAATTTCCATCTGCTTCCCGTTCCTGCTACAAACTCCCCTCATGTCATTCCTCAGGGTCCCCTGTCTCTCAGGAGCAGCATTTTGTAGAGATCAGTGAACTACAGTGGGAGGGAGGAGGCAGGGAAGTTCTTGCCCACTGATGGAAAATTTGCTCTGGATCCAACCTGTTATGGTCAGAGACTAACATGGGAGTGGGGTTATGCCTGCCATCCAATGTCCATTTGTTGATCATAACATCCACTTATGCACTTAGGTGGAATCTTATGATCTTTCCACTGCAAAACTGGATCATACAGGCCATGAAGTTGGAGTCTGCATGTTAGTCCTGTCTAGCCATAGTGGGAGTGATGAATGTGTGGATTCTGGGCATGTGGAAAGAGTAGTCATGATCCCCACACATATACAGCTATTACAATATATGCACACATCTGTTCTTTGCTTCTAATGGCAAATGTAACTTAAGTGTTATTATAGTGACAAATTTGTTCATTAAGTATGTCCTTTAACATTGCTTTTTGAAAAAAAAATGTAGTCACTTGAATGTTGTGGGTTGGATTCAGATTAATGTTTCTATGGGGGTGAAGATTTCTGCACATAGAGCACAATTCCCATCGCAACCCCGACAGTAGCTTGAAATCCCCCCCTAAATTTTGTTCACGGGGAAAGGGGGGACCCCCCCCCGAACAGGACTTAGAGGGGCATTTTGTGCATCTGCTTCTGTTAGAGGCAGAAAGTGGTAAAATAGTGCTTCATGAGTGGAAATCCTTGTGCTGGTGGAAACGCCTACTCTGAATCCAAGCCTATATGACAGCATTTCATTATAATCTTAGCGCTGAAATGTACTTACAGATTATCTATTCCTCAGATAGGATCTCGCAACATACAACCAACATCCATCTCATTACATATTAATCTGTATTAACATTTGGTTATATCCGAACAACCATCAGTGGAACTCTGTTCACCGAACAGATATTTCTCATCTTGCCTTCCTTCTGCGATCTCTGCTGTGTGAAAATAATTTTGTGGGAGTTGTGGGAACCTCGGGAGCAGAATAGGATGCCTTCATTTGCGGTGGGCAAGTGGAAGTCTCATAATTTAAACTGTTTAAAGGGTGCTGATTTAGAATCCCATTTTGTGGGATAGAAACTAACTGGTTAACCCATGCTCTTGTGTTTGTACATTATGGGTAACTGGTTTAAATCTAACGTGGGGTGGCACAAAGGTGGCAGCAGCGGCCAGAAGAGGCTTCACTCACTGGGCAAAAGGCAGCAGATGCTCTAAGATAGGGTAGGGCACCTCGTGGGAAGACCATGGCAGCCTTATGCAAACCCAGCTGGAGTGGGGCAAGGCAAGGAAAAGGTTAAGAGAACAACAAGGCTCTGAGAAGGGAGGGGTGGGGTTGGGCTTGACCAGCATGGGCTGAACCCCAGGGGGGGGAAGGGCAATGTCAGAAGAGATGGGGGAGGTGAGGAATGTAAGCTGGCTCAACAGAGCTGAGGAGGCGCAAAGAAGAAAGAAAGCGGAACCAAAAGAAGGACTTGGAGCCTGGGACAAGATGAGGCTACGAAACTGGGACAGGCCTTGTGGAATTGCCCCAAGGCAGAGGCACAACTCAGCCCCCTGAGGTTTGAAGGGCAGAAACGGGAGGGTGAAGGGAACTGTGCTCGTTAGGAAGCCTGTGTGGACTTTGTTGTGGGTTGGATTCAGATTAATGTTTCCATGGGAGTGAGGATTTCTGGTGAGTCTCTGCTGACCATGGGAAGTCAGTTATGATGCCCCGCTGCCCCTTGGGGGGGACAAAATGGAGATTCTCCACACAAGAAGGAAAGAGGGGAGCAAGCCAGGTTCATACCCATCTCAGCTTAATGCTGGCTGAAAGTTTCATCTGAATGTAGCCTAAGTGTGCACTCCAAATTGAAAGTGGCACATCAACAGTAATGTAACCAGCTAACGCTTACGTGTGTTCTGGCAAGAATTTATATCAGCAGGCTGTCCACACCTAGTAAGCAGCCAAAGAAATAAATTGGCATTCTTTATAAAGGATTTTAAACGCTTAATTCCATTAAGAAATTGAATTGGGATTTCTGAATCAAAAGTTAAAATGTTGTCCACTGAACTGATAAATATCCTTCACTCTCAGATTAGGTTGCTTTTGGATTGTTATGGTACTTCATTGGATACTGAGAAGATTCTGCTCTTTGCCACCTGACTCTGTCAGTGGCCTATTTGGGTCAGCGCAGCAAATATGTTTTGGGCTGGCACTTAAAGATTTTATTGAAAAGGAACAGATGATGCACATATATATTTATCTTATTTTAAGAATTAAGCAGCTGCAAACATAACTCTTAATACTGAAATACTTTTTGTTGTTGTTCAGTCGCACAGTCGAGTCCGACTCTTTGCGACCCCATGGACCAGATCACGCCAGGCCTTCCGGTCTTCTGCCGTCCTCTGACGTTTGCTCAACTTCATGTTCGTTGCATCTATGACACTGTCTAACCATCTCATCCTTTGCTGTCCCCGTCTTCTTTGACCTTCAGTCTTTCCCAGCATCAGGGTCTTCTCCAGTGAGTGCTCCCTTCTCATTTGGTGGCCAAAGTATTTGAGCTTCAGTTTCATTATCTGGCCTTCCAGGGAACAGTCAGGGTTGATTTCTTTTAGGATTGACTGATTTGATCTTCTTGCAGTCCAAGGGACTCTCAAGAGGCTTCTCCAGCACCATAGTTCAAAAGACTCTATTCTTCGGCGCTCGGCCTTCCTAATAGTCCAACTCTCGCAGCCATACACGACTACTGGGAATACTTTTAAAAAATGTCCAAATAGAAGTTGTACTCTATGCAATCTGCAGAAAGCTTACAGTGCATGAGAAACCAATCTAGCTTTCTTTATTGGTGTGTCTGTGTGCCAGAAAAATGGTGGCAGATGGCAAATAAAGCCTACTGTAGAGTTATCCTCTTTCCATCATTAGAGTGCATTGCTACTAGGGAGTGTTGCATGGTTGGAAAGTTTTTATGCAGTACATTCCTTTCTTTTGCTCAGCATGATAACGTTAATGGAAAGGAGTAGATGCTAAGGGTAGTCTGTGTATCTAAAATATAAACCAGTAAAATCAGAAGTTAGTCATCATATACATGATGAAATGTGTGTTTTAATCACTGTGGAATGCAGTGTTCCTTTGCACTGTAGAAAGTTAATTCTGTACTTCAGCAATTGTAAGCTAATTTGGCTGATTAAAAATATGCATTATATGGAGACTGTACTCAGAATTTGTAACAAAGCCTGATGACACCATTGCAAAAAGGCAAGCCACAACTAAAAATGTTTCGAGTTCACAGATAAGTACCTCAACTCTGAACCAAATTTGGATACCATAATTGTTCCATGATACCATGTTTAGAGATGTTTCACTGAAACACACTAGAAATATAACTGTACAAGCCAAGAACTCACAAGGACTTGTGGGGGCTCCATTTTCACAGTGAGGTTGATTAGGCAGAAAGAGAGCGACTGGCCCAAGGTCACTCAGAAATTTCCATGGCAGAGGGGTGATTTGATCTTGGTCTCAGATCCCAGTCCGACACTCTAACTGCTGCAGTACACTGATTCTCAGCTTTTACTTCTTCTTCCTGGCAACCTCTCCCTGGGAGAAGTCTGGCCAAGTTACAAAAGTCCTGTGATAGCAAGTCGCTTAAGTGAGTTTGTGTGGTGGCCACTGCTGGCCTCAGCCAAGTTGTGCAAAGGCTGCCACTGGGGACAAATAAATTGTGTGGCTCGCTGCCACACCTGGGTGAGTTTTCCCTTCAGGGCAGAAGAGATAGGAACAGAGGTGGACTGGGAAGCCAAAGTAGCCTTGGAAAGGGCCCCTGCTGCTGCCTTTTACTGATGGAAACATATTTACTTCCCTTCTGCATTGTGGCCCAACCCTGAAAGTTGCTTCAGACATTTTGGTAAAAGCAAGCACATGTTTAAATTTTTACTGGTTACCTGCTTCAATCCAGTACTACTATGAAAAGCAGGTCACCATGGATGTTCATGTCTAGCAGCATCTTCACTGTGTCAAGCTGCCCTAAGTTCCTGGCTAAAAGCTCTCTCCTTCATAGGAGCAAGTGGTGTTTGATACTGTGCCTCTGCCAAAAGAAGAGACTGTCTGAGGAATTTCACATTACCCTTTTTAAGCCGGTTTGAAGCCGTTTTTGATCCATCATGGAGTAAACTGGTATAGGGCTGCCATTTCACACATGGCTTTCCCCTACCGGTAAATAGCTGGATCTGAAGCAGTTTGCCATTTCAGACTGCACTGCTTTTTCCCACTTTTTCCTGCCGTTTTTCGCCCGCACGGGTGATCTCTGGCTTTAAAAAAAAACAAAAAACGTTCACTTCAGAGCGCTATAGCGCTATAACACAACACTCCAGGCATTCCGGTGGGGTTGCTATAATGCTGTTTTGCTGTTGTGTTATAGCGCTATAGCGCTCTAAAGCGAACGTTTAAAAAAAGCCGGAGATCTCCCACACGGGTGAAAAACGGCAGGAGAAAGCGTTTCGGATCCGGGAGAAGAAACTGAAGACTACTTAGAAG
>NW_015161407.1:1347719-1399097 GCF_001447785.1 Gekko japonicus
AGCCCCGTTTCCTGAACAAGACAGAAGCGTTTGTGTGTGAAAGTACAAATATTTTCCGGTAGGGAACCGGTTCTAAAACGGTTCTGTCTGAAATGTCAGACCAGAAACCGTTTGGGAACCGTTCCTGAACTGGAATATATCGCCTGTCTGAAATTCCTCACTGTCTTCATAAGAGACAGGAGATTTTTATTACGCACTTATTGCTATGTATTCTGCTCATGCTTTATGGCATTAATTACAGAACAGCGATGACTGAAGGCTTTGCCTTCAGCTTTATTCTTTTGTTGTTGTTGTTGTTGAGAAGATGTTGGAGAAGTCTTACTGATTACTTGGAAATTGCCATTGTCTTTCTGCCAATAGATTTTGAAAGTGGCAGAAATGGGAATTCAGCTGTTCATCAGCTGTCAAAGGCTCTGGGACTGTAATTTTGTGAGGAGAGCACACAGCCATATATAATGCAGTGACAGGCTGACTCTGCTGGTGGGCTAGTTTGGCCATGCTGTGAGAAATGAAAATGTAGGTAATTCTGCTCGGGGGAATCTTTGAAGCTCTGATTATAATTGCTCCACGAAGAGCTGCCTTTTTTGCTGCCCTGTTAATGGCTGCATGTCTTCGACGTGCCCTTTAATTATCCACCAAATTATCTACCCTGTTTTAAAATTGACCTTTTAAAGATACACAGTTCGGTATGCTAGAATCACTAAATGGTTATATTGACATTCTTTGCTATGGTCTAAAAATGTGTTCAGTGTTAAGGGTTTGTTATCTGATCATAATGGCTTAGTCTAAAGTAACAGCCTGGGTGGAAGCGAGTTCCTATTGCAAATGAATGTCAATGTTCCACAATGGACACTTATTGTCAAGAGATGTAACATATCAGGATAACTTTAGAGTTTGAACAAGGTAATTTCTGTATGCAGAACTTAGCATAAGGAGAGCTGGACTAGATTCAGGTGAAGGTGGAGTGAAAATTGGTGGAAGGAATATTAACAGTTTGAGATATGCAGATGATACCACATTACCAGCAGAAAACAGTGAAGACTTGAAACGATTACTGGTGCCAAAGCAGGATTACAGCTGAACATCAAGAAGTCAAAAGTTATGACTACTGGGGAATTACATAACCATAAGGTTGGATGGGAGACCTCCAAGAAATACAAGAGTTGCAACACGGAGTCATGCAGTGGCAAACCCCCTCTGAACGTCTCTTGCCTTGAAAACCTCACAGGGTTGCCATAAGTCAGCTGTGACTTGATGGCAAAAAAAAGAGTTGACAATGAGGAAGAAAGTAGATTCCTTTGAAATGTGGTTTGGAGGTGAGTTTTACAGATACCTTGGACCAAAAAGACAAATAACTGGGTTCTATATCAAATCAAGCCTGAACTCTCCCTTGAAGCTAAAATAGCTAAACTGAGATTATTGTATTTTGGTCACATTATGAAGAGATAAGAGTCACTGGAAAAGACAAGAGTGCTAGGAAAAGCTGAAGGCAGCAGGAAAAGAGGAAGACCCAACATGAGATGGATTGACTCTATTGAGGAAGCCATGACCCTCAGTTCGCAAGAACTGAAAAAGGCTGTTAACGATATGATGTTTTGGAGGTCATGGAGTCATAGATTAAGGCTCAGATACCTCATAGGGTTGTCCTAAGGATGAAGGGGGGAATGTTGTATGCTACTTTGGGTTCCCACTTGGGAGAAAAGTGGGGAATAAGTAAATTGTAGTAAACATTATTTTCACTTAGAACAAAAAAAATAATCTTATAAAATTAAAAGCAAAAATTAAAAGAAAACAGAAACCTACAAAGCATAACAAACTGAAAATACTTCCCAACATATAATAAATACATGAACCTCACCTCTTATTTACCATTCTTTATGTTTTGCTTTTTCAGTTCAGTTTCAAAGCCGTTGTTCAATGCTTTCATTCCATGATTATTACTACATTTTTATTCCATCCTTCCTTCAAGAAGTTAAGAGCACCATAAATTGCTCTCTCCTGCCTGTTTTATCTTTGTGAAGGAGCTTAGGCTGAGAGACAGTTGCTAGCCCAAGGTCACCCTGTAAGCTCCCTGTCAAAGTGGGAATTACCTCTGGACTTGTGTAGTGATGTGAAGGCTCGGAAAAAGGAGAGAGAGAAAAAAAGACACACACCCTTTCTGTTTTTCAGCTTTTCTCATGGAAAAACTAGGAAATTCAGGGAAATGAATAGGGGGGGGACCGCTATGCATTTTTTTCTTTTGGAATGAGTAAAATGCTGTTTGAGATGAATGTGCAGCATGAAAACATTTGTTAAGACAACCTCCAACATTATATGCTGGTGCGTACTGTAGACATATGCAATGTATTTTCAATGATATTTTTATTGCTTAAAGGTGAATAATTTTGGCAACAATTAATATACAATAGTTATGCTGCAATAATTTTAAAAAAGTTTTATGACATCCAAATGTGCTGGTAGTCTTGTCAAATAATACCATTTCTTTTCCTGATTACAAAATTAGTTTTCTAATTTCAACCCCACCCATCCCTTTAGAGAGCAAAAAATAAGATACATGTATATTGGGTATATTTGCATTTTGCATGAACAAAACAAAGGCATTTATACTTTTAAAGTCTATAAAAACACCAATTAGTAAAATTTTATATGCTATTTTAATTAAAATTATGCATTTTATGTCATTGAAGCAGCCAAATAAACTTGTATTTCCAATCCCCCCCCCCCAAATATACACAGGTTTTTTTCCTGGAAAAGGTTTTTTGCCCCCAGAAATTCAAAATTTTGCAAACATTACATCTCTAGATATGTGAAAAACAAAAAAGTCCAAGTGACAGGAGCATGGAATCCAGCAAGCAAAGGAGTTTATGGTGTTTGCTGCTTCCCATTTCCTTGAATGGCAAGAAGTTCCTGTAACAGCACTACCTGGTTGGTGTCCACCAGAAGTAAAAAGGCTTAGTGGGTTTTTGTAATGTTTAGTTCACTTAGAAGTACACAAAACACAGATGGAGGTCTGCAAATTTTGTTACATCACAAAAGGAAAAAAAAAGATTTAGTTCTCCTACAATGCTTCAGCCAACACACAGAAAATCTGTCAGGGCTTCTTTCCCCTATCCAAAATCAATCTGCTCCTCCGGCACACCCCTTCTCCCATCCCCTCTCTTCAGCTGGAATTGTGTAAGTGCCCTCAAGTGCCACAGGACTCAAACTTTGTTTTAAAGGAAATATGTTTAAATCAATAAAGTATCCTGTTGAAATTAATGGCTGGGTCTATCATGTGTGATCAGAAGGAATTTGTGCAAGGGTGTCTTCTCAAGTGGCCACCTGTGCCTCTCCAAAAGCCTCTGATAAGGGTGAGGAGATCCTTGTCAAAATGCCTTGCAATAAAGAGAGGGACATAGGCGAAATCCTCCGCCCCACCATGGTCTTGTCCTAACAAAGCAAGCTCACCTCTGAGGCTGTTACCCCCAAGCAACAGGGGATGATTTTGACTGATTTTACCTTCTTTATTGATGTCTATTGCTGTCTTTCCACATGGTGTTTTGTTTGGAAGGGCTCTGAAGAGAACTTGGTGTACATAACAGGCCCCTGGGAGGAAGTAGAAGGTGGAAATTTTCACAGACTCCTTCAGTTTGTGTATGGTAGGATCCAACCCTCTATAAGTAGTTCAATAAAAACATCCTTTCACTGGACCTTCCTGTCCCTTTGTTAACAAGTGCAGATATGGTGTATGTTGATTGATATACAGTATGGTATAATGGAAGACAGGAGGGCCTGACGTGATGTGGTCCATGGGGTCGCGAAGAGTCGGACTCGACTGTGCGACTGAACAACAACATCATGGTATCATGGTTACTGTCTGACTAGGATTAGGGAGGCTGGGTCCAAACCCCTCCTTGGGCATGAAGGTTATTGGGCCAGTCACCCTCTCTCAGCCTTCACTGGATTGTTATTGTTGTGCGTATAAAATGGAGAGCAGGGAACCAAGCTCAACTGTCCTGATTTTTTCTGGGGGTGAGAGGTAAAGAGCAGGAAAAGATATGTAATAGAAAATAGATAATATGTATTTCAAACTCGAGACCTGTAAGGAAATGCTGAGAGGGGGATGGTTTGGAAATTCGACCCCACTCTCCCCATCCAGAATTCTTCAACCTCTTTGGCTTGAGCAGGATGATATTCCATCTCAATATTCCATCTTCTATGAAGTATATTTACCTTACATCAGGTGAGGGTTTGTCCTTTTCCTGTGTGAACTCATACTTTACAGTTGGGGACACTGAGAGCCCTGTCTTTGCTGTGGATAACTCAGTTGTGCGTCTTTCATCTTCCACACAGGAAGCAGCCATCGTTATTGGGCATAGTGATATTTCAGTACTTTATTTCATTATCATAAATTGGTGCTCTTGACTACATCCTTCCCATCAGTTGAGCACTGCTGGAAGATGGTTTTGAAATGATGATAGTCTACCCAAATTTTCAAAGACAAACTGTCTTTTTAATGACATGTGATTTTGTTAGTCTTTAAGAATGATACTATTGACTTTCAAATATGGCAGTATTCTAATCAGCAAAAGATACCTGTAAAATATAAATATTTTGTGCCAGAGGATATAAAAGTTCTGCTTAAGAAGACAAACCTCTTGACATACTAGAGCCAGGAAAGAACAGAGAATTTAGGATGAGTTCACTCCTAGTTGTTGTTAGCATACAAAGTATTTTGGCTTGGTCTTGAGCAATCAAGTTATTGGTGAAATGTGGCTATATTTTGTTCTTTCTTTTAAAAGTTTATAAATAATCTTTTTCACATAGGGTTAGCTGCATTCTGGCATCAGTAGAAATGCTTCATCAGTTTTTAAATTAAAATATCGTTCTGCAAAAACACATAACGTTGTGCAGCTGCAAGAGCAGCTGTATAGGAAAAACATGTAGGTTTATTAGCAGTCTAGCTTTATAATGCCTAAACATTCCATATATCATAAAATACACATGATTTATTCCACCAGTTGGAAATTATGCAGGAGTAATCTATTTGGTGGGGAGTTTTTTTGGTTGTTGGTTTTTTTTAAATAGCCTTGGACTAGAAGGAACTGAAAGTTTTGACTGATTGTGGTTCTGGTAGAGACTTCTCTCACACAGCAACTCAGGGGAGCCCAAGAAGACCCAGTGGGGCCATTTGACTGAGGCCAGTTGTCACAATTGACTTTCTCCAGTTTTAAGTTGTAAGAGGCAGTCACCGTTACACCTTAATGAATCTGAAATGTGAGATTTGGGTTCAGGGAGGAAGTACCTTTGTTCCAAGAAGGCTAATTCCTGTCTCCCTTTCTGTTGGGTGAAGGAACATTTTCCCCTGCTTTGGCAATAGGACCTCCATTGCTCACCTGTTCTGCCTTCAGCTGTTTGCTTGGCTGCCCTTTCCTTCCTCTTTGGTGGTTGTTCAGGTCATAATCTACCTCACAATAAAATGCAGCTAAGCCAGTCAGTAGATTCTGGAACTTCTGGGGTTCTTTTTAGTTTCTTGGAGTATGGGGGTGACTCTTCTGGGGTTCTTTTTAGTTTCTTGGAGACTTCAGTATGGGGGTGATTGGAAAAGGAGATCTTCTGAAGCATGGCACTGGAAATTGTGTATGCACTTTACCTCTTGGTTGTGATACTAAAAGTCACTTCATATGTCACACCACTGCTGCACCATTGCTGCAGTAAACACATGAAGTATGAACGGAAAATACATGTATCCATATGAGAAGTTGTACACATGTCCGAGACCTATGCATTTGGTCACTGTTTTCTGAGAGCCATTGTGTCATGGGAGCTTGCTTGGGCTGGTCACACACTCTTAGCTTATCTTGCCTCACAAGGAGGATAAAATGGAGGAGAGGAGAATGATGTAAGTCACTTTGGGTCCCTATTGGGGAGAAAGGTGGGGTGTAAATGAACTAAAAAAACTGTTTGGACTTGTATATCACCCATAGATACATTGTGTTTGAGCCAACAATTGCTGGCAGAACAGAACTCTCCCCCCTAATTGTATGCTTCGGGAGTGGGGATCAGCAAAAATAGCTTCCCTCACTGGAGTGGTATTGCGCTGGAGGAGAACAACTATTGGCTCCAAGATACTGTGCTATTTCAGCAAGCACCAGTGTATTTACAGTGCTGCACAAGATCACTTCAGTTATTCTCATTCGGTAGTGGTGTGTCATTTTTAAGCAGTAATTAGATCACAAGGGATGAGTCTGCACAGGAATTTCTACTGCCCCTGCCTCAGGAGTCCATAGTTCTTTCCCCAAATGTCTGTAGTGGTTTAGCTTAGTGCATATCTAGCATGTGGGGATTAGATGTGCTCAATTTAGATCTTGTTCTGAAAGGAAGCCCCATATAGATGTGCCCTAAGGTACATTATAATTGGTAATTACAACCCACCACTAGTTATAACTTGAAAGCAGATGATTGCTTTTCCAGATAAATGCCACAAAAATGTGTACCCAAAGCCCCCAAATGGGTTTCTGTGACTTCCATGTGTGTGTGTGTGTCTTTGCGTTATAGAAAGGCCATAAACTCTTCAGGATATAACAAAAGTAATGAAACATTGTTCTTTCTCTCACAGGATGCTGCCATGTTAGCTTGCAAATAGTAACCAGTATTAAAACTACACATTCATCTGTGAGAAAAATGTACTGGCCAATGTTTCGGGTAAACAGAGGCAAGGGCCAGTGGTAGCTTCTTCAGTTACTTCATTATGCTATTTGTATGCTGCTCTTCTCAACAAAGGTACCTATTACAGCTCACAGAAAAGGACCAAAATACAGTCCTTTAATGTAAAAGAATAATACAGTTGCATCAACAAAACAAGAACATATCCTTTGTCGACCTTGATTGAAGAGGTTGCTCAACACAGGCCCCAGGCTGCAAGTTGTGGTCTGAGAACCCCTTGGCTTCTGCCCCTGGCCCTGCCCAGGCTTTAAATACCTGCAAAGAGAGGAGAACAGATTTAGCCCGGGTGTTTCTTGGATGTTGCTAGATTTGCTGCTAGCAAGATCTTCCATACTTGGAAACTAGTTCTATTGTAATATGTTTGTCCAAATAGCGTCAAAATATTTTAAGGCTGTCTCTTAATAAACACTTGCCTACCTGGTTAAAGAATAGTTATTAATAAGTTTTTGTCCCATAGCTAGTTTAAATACATTTAATTTTTTTAATCTTTTTTTGTTTTTAATGAGTGCTTGATCTATACTACAACTTTCTTTCCTTCTACTACACCTTACAGTTTGATTAAAGCAGTGTGATAACAAGATTGATGATCTTGCATGATCTCTGCATAAGAACATAAGAGACGCCAATGTTGGATCAGGCCAAAGGCCCATCCAGTCCAACACTCTGTGTCACACAGTGGCCAGAAATACCAGTGCCATATGATCTCTGATAAAGTTAAATTCAGACTGCAATGGGAAGAATTCACATGAGATCTTGTAATAAGCACAAAATTGCTTTCTTTGTATTACTTATAAGATGAAAGTAATTGAAATGAGCACTAAATCATTTTATCTGTTAATTTTTTCTTTCCTGTTGGGAAAACATTCGATTTCGATCAATGGAAATGCTGCATAACTCTTCCTGTGAAAGAATAATAGTTTATCTTAATTACACTTGTGTTGTAATAAAAATGAATGTATTTTGAGGGTGAGAGAAATGCCAGCAAGTATGTAGAATGCAGAGACTATCAAAGCCTTAATATCCTCTTAGTTTTGCCTTAGTGAACTCCCCCCTTCGAGGGGACATATGCTGTGTCCTGGTCCAAAGCAGACAGTGGGGCCTGGCTGCACCCCAAAACAATCTTTGGACCACCCCAACTGAAACATCCCCACACTCTGAAGACTGTCCCGTGCAAGATGACATACAGTGATGCCCGGTCCAAACACTGGTTCTGGCGCCACGAGCTTCTATTTGCAGTGCTTTCCAAAGGCCTGTATTTTAAAGAAGATTTGAATAAGGAAGTGCCCTCTGTACCCAAAATGACATTTAGACCTACACACTTAAAACACCCGCATGTTCAGTGGACTTTCCTCTTCGAGGGAACATATGCCGTGTACTGGTCCAAAGCGCGGCTCTTGTGCTAGCTTCTCCAAAGTGTGGTGCTGCAGGAAAATCACACAGACACTGTGGCCAAGCTGCACCCCCAAAAAATCTTTGGACTACCCCCAACTGACACATCCCCATGCTCTGGAGACTGTCCCCTGTAAGATGATATACAGTGATGCCTGGTCCAAACACTGGTTCTGGCGCCACGAGCTTCTATTCGGAGTGCCTCCCAAAGGCCTGTATTTCAAAGAAGCTTTGAATAAGGAAGTGCCCCCTGTACCCAAAATAAAGATTGGACCACCACATGTCATACACTCCCATATTCAGCGGACTCTCCCCTTCGAGGCAACATGTGTCGTCTACTGGTCCAAAGTGCAGCTCTTGTGCAGGCTGCTCCAAAGTGTGGTGCCCCAAAGTGCAGCTCTTGTGCCAGCTGCTCCAAAGTGTGGTGCCCCAAGAGCAGTCACACAGGCAGACAGTGGGGCCTGTCTGAACCCCAAAACAATCTTTGGACCACCCCAACTGACATATCACCACACTCTGGGGACTGTCCTCTGCAAGATGACATACAGTGATTCCCAGTCCAAACACTGGTTCCAGCACCATGACCTCCTATTTGGAGCGCCTCCCAGAAGTGAATAAGGAAAGGGGGGAACCTTTTCCACTGCACAGAGAGCCCCCCAATATCAAACTTCAATAATATAGCATCTAATGTACACATGCAGGGGACAGGCTCCAGAGCATGAGGATGAGTCCCTTGGGATGGTCCAAAGATTGTTTTGAGGTGCAGCTTGGCCCCAGTGTCTGCCTGTGTGATAGTCCTGGGGGCACCTCACTTTGGAGCAGCTGGCACAAGAACTATGCTTTGGACCAGGACGCAGCATATGTCCCCTCGAAGGGGAGAGTTCGCTGAACATGGGGGTGTATGACGTTTTGGGGTCCAAATTTTATTTTGGGGTTCAGAGCTTTCAAACTCTCCTCAGTATTTGTGGATGAATTCATGAATAAGACGCAAATAAGGAATGAATAAGGAACTGGGAATAAGGAACCAACTTCAGCCTCCTCCTTGCCTACCTAAAAGGTCAGCTGTTTTGTCACTGTTACACTAGTATAGCATCTGTACAGTAGATATCTTCCATAGAGAATGGAAAAAGTGCTTACACTGTAAGAGGAGTTATGCTTTGTGCTATCAAAGCAATAAAATGAATACAGACTCTCCTAGGACTAGAATTAAAGTTCAGTAATTGATGTCCATTCCTCCTGCCTTATTTGACAACAGCTGAACAGTCATAAATTATGTTCAGTGCAATAAACTACAATTCCTGGTGATATGTACAATGATAGCAATATTTTCCATTTTCAAATTAATTTATAATTATGAAGTGGAGAATTGTTTGTTCATGTAGAACTGTTATCAGTCATCTTACACAGGACTTTGCGCCAAACAGAATGGAAACCTGGCTTTCAACTTGATTTGCTACCACACATCCCAAATAAAGATGCCAGACATGTTTAGGTAAAGTTTATTAAAACTTTAAAGCCAAACTGCTAAAAATGTAACTTTAAAATCTAAAGCCATTATGGAAGGGTGTTCATTAGTCTTCAGCTGGATGTGACCAGTAGACCAGCTAGTTTGGCATCCTGTCTCACACAGTAATCAACCTGTTACCTTGGAGAGCCAACAAGAGGCCAAGGCCTTCACTTGATGTTGCCTCCTAATACTGGTATTCAGAGATTTACTGACCTGGAGGTGTATTGTCATAGCTAGTCTCTGTTTGTCTGTTCACCTTTTAAAAACATCTGTGCTAGCTGCCATCACTGCATCCAGTGAGGCCAGCCAAGAGAGTAATTTTTTTGGATGATATTTCCCCCTTAAAGGACTTTGCAATAATCACTGTTTTTACAACTTTGTTATTTAATGTAGTAATGCTTTTCTTTTTTTTCCTCTTAAACTTTTTAATACAGAATAGATGTTCAAATCCAGACAACAACTTCTGACTTCCTTGTGGACTCAGGTGGGAGGAAGTAGAGGATTATGTTAGCAATAATTAGTATTTTTATTAGTTGCTGTAGATTTTCCGGGATGTGTGGCCGTGGTCTTGGCATTGTAGAACCTGACGTTTCGCCAGTAACTGTGACTGGCATCCTCAGAGGTATAAACACAGAAAGATGGAATACTCTCTGTGTCAAGGGGAGAAGAAAATGGTAGGCAGTACATTTATATCTCCTCCAGAAGGTGGGTAGGGCTGAATCATTGTCTTGTAGGAGTTCCCCAGGCTATGTACATGCTAATGGAGGAGCTTTTCTGAGGAGATTCTTTTGTTTCCTGAGGAGGTTTCCTGCTTCCTGAGGAGGTTGTTGAAATTCTAATCTTATCTGTAGTGCTATTGTCTGATGTAAAGCCTTTTGTGTTTTTCAGGACAGGAAGCCATGTCCTATTTCTTTTTAAACTCTTTTCTTTCCTGTTGAAATTATGTTTATGTTTGTGAATTTCAATGGCTTCCCTGTGCAATCTGACATGGTAATTGGAAGTGTTGTCCAACCTTTCAGTGTCTTGGAACAAAATACTGTGTCCTGTTTGAGTTAGGCTATGTTCAGCCACTGCTGATTTTTCAGGTTGGCCAAGTCTGCAGTGTCTTTCATGTTCTTTTATTATTGTCCGAATGCTACGCTGTGTGGTCCCGATGTAAACTTGTCCACAACTGCATGGTATGCGGTATAAAATCTACAGCAACTAATGAACTCCGGCCGTGAAAGCCTTCGACAACATATAATAATTAGTATGTCTATAGAACCTGACAAGATATTTTTGTTACTGTTACCTTTTGAGGATCTCTTGGTTTTTATATGTTAAATAGCATTCTAGCCATTTATATTACAAACATGACTGAAGAAAGGGCTCCTCTAGCTCTCATGTGTAAGGATGTCCCTAGGTTGTCCCTTCCATCTCCCAACAAGGAAAATACCCTGGTGCCCACAAAGGACAACACTACACAACAAACTGTGGTTTGTGAATCCATACAATACAACAAATTGCAATTAGTGCAACCCATGGTTAATAAACCAGCTGCACACCTAATTCTGAAAACCAAATTTGGTATCAGCCAACAAACCACTGTTTGCTGAATCAGATTTCACAACTAACTGGAGTCTGATCATACTAGTTTGGAAATCATGGTTTATCGTGATGTCTGAATACAACCATAATTACATTATCAAAAATTAGTCTCCTGCACTTCCAAGACTTAAAGATTTATTGTGACATAAGCTTTCCTGGACTAGAACCCACTCGATGTCGACTGTGATTCATGAAAGCTTATCTCACAACGAACTAATTAGTCTTTAAACTTCCACAGGATTCCTTGTTGTTCTTGCTATTAGCAGGCTAATGTTGCTCCTGTGAAGTTATATTGTTACTACCTTTTTCTACTAATAAAACATGGTGGTAGCAGGCATTCAGATTTTTTTCCTGTGACTCTCAAATAAAACAATGAACAAACTGAGTAGCATTTTAATATGCAGTGGTTACTTGAGGCACTGAAGAAATAGAAATAACAAGAACCTACCTGCATACCTGGAGTGTGAGCATTGTATTTTGGGAGCTGATTAAAAATGTAGCATATGTAATATTCATGGTGTGTGGCAGAACAGCAAGTTATTTATACACATTCATATTGTTATAGGATTTGGAATATAATTGGAGGGCAGGTAATATATGTTGAACACTAAGCAAGTATCATATAAAAGAAAATAGTGTTCTGTGAAATGAAGAATATCATTCCCAGTAAATGTGCTGTAAATATATGGCATAATCCAGTGAAAGTTTATGATAAATAAATGTTTCTCAGATGCAATGGTAATCTTTCTTCTTATATGTTGTATATGTATATATATATATTATATGTGTGTATATATGTGTATGTGTATTATGTAAATATGCTAGAAAGAAAATTTTCAGTTAAACCATGAACTCCATCATGCAGAGATGAGTACAAAATGACAGCAGGCCAGATTTGGGGTGGGAGAGAAAATAAACATGCAAATCCCAAATCAGGGAGATGCTTCAGGTAATAAGAAACTGTATTTTTCTTTTTTGTATTCTGTTGGTTTACTTTGTCTATTTCCCCCCACCCCCACTTTGGGGTGGATGTAGAATAAACCTACTACAGTTTGTACTTTGAGAGACTGTCTGGGGTTTGCTCCTGTGCATGCTGCTACTTTAAACTCACAGGCCAGTATAGACCAAAGGAAAAGGGAAGAGAGGATCCTGGCCTCTTTTCACACGTACAAATGCTGAACCGTAGTTAAAAGTGAAGGATAGGCTGGGCCAGGCCAGCCAACTACACAATACTGAAAATTTCCAGGAGGTAACAAGGAAAATCATCAGAAGTATCTCCAGGGTCCTAAAGACAATGGTGTATAAAAACACACATGTGCATGCATGAGGCTCTGAGGTAATATTTGGGTATCTTTGACAGCTACTAGGCTACCTGTTCTTCCAGAAGTTCCAATTATGGTATTACATTCCTTATAAATTATGCTTAAGGTTGCTCCTGCTGTTATCTGGTGCTTTATAAGTGTGCTGGTTTGGAGGACTAGAAACACCTCATTTAATCATCTTAATAAATGAGAATAAAATAGATGTGTTTCTCTTTTTCAAGACTGGTTCACCTGCACATTCAGCCTGTATGGACCAACCATCACAATGCTTATTTATATATTTATTTTATTATTTCAGTTTATATACCACCCCTCCCCCACAAAGTGGGGCTTAGAGTAGTTCACAGAAGTATAAAAACAGAGGTAATAAATATAGTTAAAACAGTATAAAATACAGAGTAACAGAAACAATTTAAAACTGATAGCGGTGGATCCAGCATTAAGCCCCAAAAATACACTTAACCAGGGAAGGCCTGACAGAAAAGCTCAGCCTTACAGGCCCTGCAGAACCTCCATCCATCAGGGCCCCCAGGTCTCATCTGAGAGGGCATTCCACCAGGATGGGGCTACAACAGAAAAAGCCCTTGCCCTGATGGATGCCAAACGTGCACCCTGAGGGCCCAGCACCGCCACTAGGCTGCGAGATGATGACTGCAGCCATTGAGGGGGGGTCATAAAGGGAGAGGCAGTCCCTCAGGTAAGATGGTCCCAGACTGTTTAGGACCCTAAAGGTCAAAAACAGCACCTTGAATCTGACCCAGAAGCTGATAGGTAGCCAATGCAACTGCTTCAAGACCATGTATATGTGAAGACCAAGATGTCAGAAGCTTGGCAGCTGCGTTTTGGACAACTTAGTCTCCGAAGGGCCTTCAAAAGCAGTTGTGCATGGAGTGAATTATAATAGTCTATTCTGGAGGTGACTGTGGCATGAATCACTATGGCCAGGTCTGGCTGGGACAGATAAGTGGCCAGCTGATGGGCCTGGTGTAGATAGAAAAAAGCCTGCCCTGGAACTATGGACATCTGCTTGTCCAAGGTAAAAGAAGCATCCAGCCAGACCCCCAGACTCATCACAGAGTCTGCTAACAAGAACTGGACACCATCCAGAGCCGGAAGCTGCAACCCTTACACAGGCCCAGTCTTACCTAGCTACATGACTTCAGTCTTCGATGGATTAAGTTTCAATCAACTGCCTCAACCATTTAACAACGGTGTCTGGGCACTGGGTCAGAGAAGAGAGAGGCACTTCTGGTTGTTTATCCAACAGGAGGAAGAACTGGGTATCACCAGGATATTGGTGGCAACCAACTCCAAATCTCCTGATGAGCTCCGTTAGAGGGCGCATATAGGTGTAAAGCAACATTGGGGGCAAGACCAATCCCTGGGGTACCCCACAGACCACAGGTTGCCCAGAAAGACCCCCTGCCCCCGAAGAACACCCTCTGACAGTGTTCCTGGAGAAATGAGGCAAAGCAAGATAAAGCCATGCCACAAATCCCAAGGAAAACCAAATGGTGGACCAAAATCGAGTGGTCCACCATATCATATGTTGCAGAGGGATCCAACAAGATCAGAAATGCTGAACTGCCTTGATCCAACTGCAGCCAGAGATCATCTAGAAGAGCTACAAGGGCTGTGTCCCAACACTAGCCTTGAAGCCTTTTTAATCAATACCTTTGTTTAATGAGTTGGACCCGAACCTGTTTTCCCTGTAGCCATACAGCAGCTTCAGGAATATCATTTTTAAAGCTCAGGATCTTGGTATAAGGGGAGGAGGGGCTCCTACTCTCCCACCCCGTGCTATATTTCCCAAGCCAAAATGGCTTGGGAGGGGGGATTATTTCCATAACTTCAAAGCTGCATGTGCATCTTCAAAGAGCCCCACAGGCTCCATTTTGGCTTGGGAAAATGGCATAGGAAGAAGCCAGGAACCACTTCTCACACTACATCATACTCACACACCAAAATGATCCCCCAGTGTTCCCTGCAACTGCTTTGTGTCTGTGAGGAAAGCAAGTCCAAACCCAACTCGTGTAGTTGGCCATAAGGATGTGTCACATGTTGCCGTTTGTGAAAAGGAAGATAATGCATGTCAACTCATATGCTGTGCCAAAATGGTTCTTGGCTTTTACCACACTGGCCATTGGTGGTTATTCTTTTTAAATTAAAAACCCTGTTGAATAGGCTTTAAGAGGCAGTAGAATGAGGTGTTATTGCTTCATTACGCTCTGACTATTTTGACTTAATATTGTTTTAGTTGCTAAGCGGGCGGGGGGGGAGTATTTTACTGCCAGTCTTATTGTCAGCATTGGATTACATTACTTGGGTCACAGAAATGGATTGGGGTTTATTTAGGACAACGATGAAATTATGGGACTTTCTATAGTCCTTAGGTTCAAGTTGGATAAGATGTAATGGCTAGATCACAAGATATTACCTACTGATAGGGCATCAATGTACCGTCATCACCTGGGAAGCAGAAGCTTGGAAGGTAGTAAGGAAGGTGGCAAGCAGCAGACTAAGCAGGTTTTACATACAAATTGTGGTCTATTATGTATATCTAGTAGACCCACCAAGGGTTCTGAAACAAACTGTTGTTTAAGCATCACAGTTTTTCTTCAGAAAAGGTACAAATAAGGCCTAATACACATTTCTAACTAGGAAAATGGAGGAAAAACATACAGTTTCTTTATCAGTAAAAGTCCCCTAACTGACTAATTCTCCCATGGGATATTTTGCACAAAATGGAAGTAAATCACTCTTGTTTTCTGCAATTAAAAGTGAGAATTTTTTTCATTTGCAATGATAACTACTTTATATTTTATGAGAAAAATATATAATTATAAATATTGTGAAAGGTCATGTCATTGAGTATCCATGTCTTTTTTTAAGGAAATACTGTAAGAGAAACTGATGGATCTGAGGGATATCTAGAAACTTAATTACTAGGTTTCTTGAGTCCTGATTTTAATCTCTTGTGTATGCATGTTGGGGAAGTTGAAGAATTGGGTAGTAAAACTGTCTCTGCAGTAAAGCTGGTATGGAACTTTATGTTTTCATATAATGTTTTGGTGGTTTTATTAAACTGAACAGCATATTGATCTCTGGTAACTGAAAAGCGAGTACAAAAATCTGTGTTATAAAGAGAAGGCCAGGTAGGTCAAATGGAACTGCATTTCACAAACATGGAACTTCATTTCACAAACATTAAGATGTCAGTTATTGTTTAACTGTTTTCAATATCATGTGGTCCAGTCTGAAGACTCAGCAACAGCAAGCCATGAACAACATAACACTTCTATTTCAGGGATTTTAGTCTCCTACATTTCAGGTAGGAATTCCTGTTAAGGTTTGGTATGCTAGTCTCCTTTCAGGCTATGCTTACTTTGAAGCAAGCTGGTTTTATAAATCCATTGTTCATGGTAATCATACTTGTTTTGGAATTCTTAGTTCTTGCCAAATATTAATACTGTTCCATTAATTTTGGTTAAGAGGCGTTGTAGTACTGTTGAAAGAAGTATTGCAGTACACCCTTGGAAACTGCAATATATTGTAAATCTATCTCCAGCTCCATTTCCTGCAGATCAGTGCAATATTTATCTCATTTTGTATTCTGGATTTTTACAGTTATTTGTTTAGACATGCTTGTCATCTACGGTTTCCCTTATGCATACCAGTAGGTCTCTTATCATTAATTTCCAGCAAAATTAAAAATAGCATTTACTCATTTGCCAGTAAGTGTCATTTGGGGAATTTTAATATGGGCTGCTGTTAAGCAGAAATCTTCAATTATGAAAGGTCTTTTTAATGTCCTTTATACTCATTTGGAAAGCTAATCTGTACCTTTCAAGCCTTTTGTTTAATTCAGTTATTCAAAATGTAATAGGCTTTCTTAATGGCAAATAGGGACGTCAGTTCTTCTGTTTATGCTAAATGCGAGTCCAATAAAATGGATGTCACCAAAGGGATAATCAGGGATCGTTTCGTAGAAAAAGAGCTAGGGGAACTCATTAGCATAACTCATTAGCATATGCCACAGCCCCTGACATCACCAGAAGTGTGTCATAAGGCCACACCCCCTGACATCACCGGAAGTGTGTCATAAGGCCATACACCCCGCCCCCAATGGTCCCGGCTGGCGGCGGCGGCTCATGTGCCCCGCCCCCCATACCTCACCCAGGGGAACTGCGATCCCCCGTGATCCCCCCCGAAATGACCTCTGGGGATAATACATTTTTATACATCTGTGTGGGGTTATTAAAGTCCATCTGAATCCATATGGATTACTCTGCCTGCTCTGGTCCAGTTATCCCTACCCCACATTATTAATGTGTAGAGCTACTTAGTCTTACCAAACCTGCTAAGTATTGGCTGGGTTATATGTTTCATTTTTTGCAGGTACAAACTTAAGCATAGAAGAAGAGCCTTGCTGAATCAGTCTAGTGATCCATTTAGTCCAGTAGCATCCTGTTTGACTCAGCATCTAACTAGTTGTTCGGGAAGAAGGACAACAAACAGGACAGAGGGGCCAAGACCAGTGTTCCCTCTAAGCTGTGGAGTCTTGTGAGCAAAAATTTGCTAGTTTGTGAGCTGCTGGCATTAAAGTTGTGAGCTAGCGATTTGGCTACTGCATAAATTAGCTTGCTCTGGAGCCATCCTTCCTGAGCGAAGACAAAAATGTGTGAGCCGGAGGCTAAAAAAACTGTGACTCTAACTCGGCTTAGAGGGAACACTGGCCAAGACTAGGGTTGCCAGTTCTGGGTTTGGAAATACCTGGAGATTTTGAGGGTGGAGCCTGAGGAGGGTGGGGTTTGGGGAAGGGAGGGATTTAAATAGGGTACGGTGCCATTGAATCCACCTTCCAAAGCAGCCATTTTCTCCAGGTGAACTGATCTCTGTTGCCTGGAGATCAGTTGTAATAGCAGGAAACCTCCAGCGACCACCTGATCTCCAGGTGAACTGATCTGTTGCCTGGAAATTAGTTGTAATAGCAGGAAATCTCCAGCCACCACCTGGAGGTTGTATAAATATAAAATGGTAACACAGTGAAAGCAAGTTTGATATAAAATCACAGCACTGAGGCTGTAGCACTGTGTAAAAAATACAGATGGACATCTAAAGTCCTAAAGATAATCTATTTCAAAGTTTATAAACAACTAACATTTAATACATTCATATATATTCAATATGGTCCACATAGGACTCCTTAAACAGCTTAAATACATTAGAATACAGCCAAACTCTCTTCCTGTACAGCCAAGGACTTCTCATGACTAATATACTCATACAATATGGTCCACACAGGACTCCTTAAACAATTCAATATATTAGAGTACAGCCAAGCCCTCTTCCGGTACAGCCAAAGTCTTCTCTAAAGTGGTCAGTGGCGATGAATACCTAGGTTCTGTCATTTCAATATTTCTTCAGGCCATCTTCCTTTAACTATAAAAGAAGACTTCATGTTGGAAACGTATGAATGTATCAAATGTTAGTTTATAAACTTTGAAATAGATTATCTTTGGGACTTTACATGTCCATCTGTATTTTTACACAGTGCTGCAGCCTCAGTGCTGTGATTTTGTATCAAACCACCTGGAGGTTGGATACTTTGTGGCTGCCCAAGTGTTTTTAATATACATCAGTTTAGGGATTGAGATACTGCTTTTCAGGATATAAATCCCTGAAGAATAGTACATATAGAAGCTAATAGAAACCCTTTGTACTCAAGAAATCAATGCACATTGGTGTAAGCTGTTTCATTTGCAAGTTTTAATTGGGATTTTAAGTTTATGGTACCCTTCAGTGTTGCAGAGGCTGTTCACCCCTTTTGAGAATATAAGCTTTGAGTTGGTTGCTAGTTTCCATTTTCAATTTACTTGAAAAATGCAATCTAAAGACTGGCTTTTGAAGAGTAAGAGGGTTCACATAAGCTCCTAAACACTGCATTTGATAGAAATGAATGAGAATTTGCAAAACTGTTCTGTACTTGTTGTTGACCGTTTAGTTTGCCAAGAGAACTTTGGGTGTGGAATTTTTACAGTGATGAGATGCATTTCATCACATTTCTTTTGAAACTGGCATTTTTAATGCCACAGGATTGTATGTAAAATTGTAATCTTACAGTGGCTTATTAAGGGCCATTGTGGAATGTGGAGACATAGACAGTTTATTATAGTGAAGGCAAATGAAGTACTGTCTAAAACACTGAACAGCATGAATGCGTGATTACTCACACTGACAGGCAAAACTGCATCTGTGGAAGAATATATTAAAAAGCTCCCTTCTGTTTTGCTTTGGCTGTCACTTAAACTGAAGGAACTGATGCTGGGTTACTTCCTTCACTTGCCCAGTTTTATTTTTCAGTTTTCTATGCACAGCCTCACTCTGCTTGTTTTCTCTTCTTCTCTGACATAATAACTTGTTTGTGCAAAACCTGCAAGGAATATTCCATATTTATATCTCTATCTTAATGTTTCGTGATCTTCAAAGCTATGGCCATTGTTTTCAGAATAGGGTTCTTTCATTCTAGAGAGTGGAATCCTCAAGTAAGACACTGAGAATTCACTGAGAATACACTATGTGCATCAGGTGAAAGGGGGCTATAGCCCATGAAAATGTGTGCATCGGTAAGTCTCTAAAGGGCTACATGGTTCTTTTTTGTGTATGTGAGAGAGAGTTCACTGCAACAGACTATCATAGCCACCCCATGGGGTTTTGAGTTACTTGAGTGACTATAGCCTTGCGATTACTCTGTGGGACTGGGACTGCGAAGACCTGTATTCGTATCATCACTTACCTTTGAAATTCATTGAGCAACCTTAAACGTAGGGCCTTACACAATACACATTTACTGAGTCTGGGTCTGCCACAGAGGCTGTCAGTCAAATGTGCACTTGTGAGTTCTGCACTGGGCACTCAGTTTCCAGGCATGCAGACCAGATTTTGATCAGGACTGCAACATGCAGGGAAAGGGGCATGCATTGTTTTCTTGACATGGAAAGACCCACAGAGTGCTGTTTTCCTCATCAGTTCTTCATCTGTTATGGAACTGAAATTTACAGATAGCTTCCCAGTAGATCCCAGTATATTCCAGTACTGCCCTTGTCAGATTTCATACTATTTTCATTTTAATGCTCTTCCTCCCTCCCTTCCTCTCGCTCTCTCTTTCTCTATCTCTGTGGCTAGTTTCAGTTTACTCTGTTGAGTTCTCAGCAGAGCCTGGAGTAGAACTGTGTTCACATGAATGATTATTTGTGTTAACATTTTTTTACTTTGACCTCGCTTTAATTAAAAATAATAATAAAGGTGCTATAGTGATTTAAAAGAATAGGGGCTAGAGTTAAGTTTATATGGAATAGAATTTAATCTAGAACAGTAGCTTTCATATGATGCGAGCTCCAAATGATATTACTAACATAAAGAAAAGCCTTTGAATTTTTAGGTCTGACGTTCTGGTGCATGGGCTTAAAAGGCTGGGCAATGCTAGAGTGAAGGCTTGCTAGGAATTACTGGGAAACACTAAAAAAAAGGGCTCATGTTGTATAAGTCAATAGACTTCAGTGAGTTTAGACTGGAGTAACTCTGCATAGGATTTGAGTTTTTCAGTAACACATACTTCATGGCAGCTTCATAGAAGCTTTGCTTGATCAACAAGATGCCTGCCACTTCTAGGCAGTAGGAAGTTGCTGTTTTCGTCCAAAGGGCACAGGAGAAGCTAGGGCCTAGATACAATCTTGACTAAGTGCTTGTTACATTTTCTAGGAGCCGTGCACTTTCCAAGCATGGGGGGGGCCTGATTTGATGTGGGCTGTGGGGAGAGAAGGCTTGGACACACCCACACCTGTGCGTGCCTGCACGCATGCACACACACTATTTTCTCATCCTGAAATAACTCTGGAGAGCCACTTTTTGCCTCTTTTGGGAGCTGCATGTGTACTGACAACCAAACAAATGGCACTCCCCATGGCAATTTCTGCTTGTGAAAATGGTGTGTGTGTGGGGGGGGAGAGATCTTAAGCCCCTCCTCTCTGGTCCAGCATGCTAACCTGAAGCATTTTCTTTGACAAATTATATGCAAGTGTCCATGATGAAGAAGCTAGGGTGAGTAGAGGGGATAAAATCAGATCCTTGATCATAGCCAGGTGCAGGAGGACAAAATGTCCCAGATATTTTAACAGAATATTGCTCGTGTACTTTTCTTGGGAATGACGTGTTGCTGAAACACCCAATTACTTTCGTATGGAATAGCTTTTAATTTGTCTTCAGCTAATTATTTTCCAACGGTTAGGAATCAATGGCAGAATTGTACTATAAGAAGTCACACTCTGTGGTGATTGAACCAATGCCAAGTGCAAGACAGGGGTGCATTAGTGGCAAATAAAAGCTGAATAATTTTTATATGGATTTTTGTAATTTAAAATATTAGTTTTAATGCTGCAAGCCACTCTTATGCTGTAGAAAGCTGTGGTAAAATCTAGTAAGTAAATAAAATACAATAGTGCTATATTCTTGTATAGTGTTTTCTTACATAGAGGATTTGAATTATAAGCCTGTAAAGCTGGTCTTGGATGGCTGACTTCTGAATTGCAACAACTTCACTAGCAGTTTATCATAAATGTGTACCAGAGACCTAATAAAAAGCATTTGGAATAGTCATCCCAAGGTTGTATTTCTGCAAGCTCAGGAAATGCAGTTTAACAAAACTTGTCTCTACTGTCCTCTTCCTTCATGTTATAAAAACATTCTGCTTTTCCCCCTTACAATCTGTAGTGGTTTCTTACAAATCAATCTTCAGCTCTTGGGTCATCACTGCTTGAACTGAATTTTTTGACACTGTGAGAAATTAATTCCATTTCCCTCCACTTGCAGTTAGCTCCACTACTAGCACAGTAATTTATCTGAACAGCAGTTCAACCTGTGATTCATATTACATGCTGCTAGAGTTTTACATGAGTCAGTATGTTAAGCTAGAACAGAATATTCAGATGGTTGACTACATCTCTGTTTCAGTTTAATATTTTGCATGCAGCTAGCATGACTATTGTGGCCAAAGAATAGGCTACAACTATCAGTTCTGAACAGATCATTTTATTAGCAGTTGAGTACTAAGAGGAGATGTTCTCTAATATCCAAGGCATTATTAAGCCAAGAATTTATAAGTTCTCTGTTCTTCATGTAACTGGGGGGTGAAGAGAATGTTGTGATGCTTTCTTTTGCAGATTAAAATCAGTGTGGCTGCAAATAATGGACTGTTGGTCCCATAGGGAGTCCACACGGATCAAGCACTGTTACCACCAACCCAGTAAGGGAGACGTGCAAGCAGATTTCCCTTCCTGATTCAGGGGCCACATGTGCAATGCAGACGGAAGTGGATATCCCAGTCTTGACTCCCTAATCATGTGTAATTGTTTCTGAGTCAGGCTGGTGCATTTTGAGCCCTTTGGAACAGTCTTATCTCTGGAGCTAACACAATATTTAAAATGAGAGGCAGCATTGAGTTCTGGCATAAATCTGTGACCTTGTACTGCCTGTAGGAGTGGGAATTATCCTTCTTTCGCTCATTAATTTTACTATACCCACTGTCTGTAAAAAGCTTGTACTATGAAATTATGGAAAGACTGACCACTTACTTCAAGGAATTACTGAATTATCATTGGCACTGAAATATAATTAAGCAGCAATTCTGTGATTAATTCCATCTGAACACAACAGCATCACAGTAATCTTCTGAGGTTTTAGTGGTCTAATTATTCCTGGCACTAAGAGCCAAACTAGACATGGTGATGGTTGCCCCATGTGATACCAAATTCCTGTAAAGTAGCATGATAATTTAAAGCGCAGCATTGACATATGGGAGAAAGGACCATAACCCTACCCAAACTCTCATCCCTCCCTGTTCTTCCTTCTAAACTTTTGTTTGTTTTTGTTCGGTAGTCCCCCCCCCCCAAAGTGTGCTTCCATGAACAGAAGTAATTCATGCAAGTAGGAAAAAAGCTAAAATTGATGGGTTTTTGGTAGGAAAGCATGGCACCCGTGTTGCACTTTTAATTCCTATCCTCTGCTTTATGTGAATTCATAGGACTTTTGACAGGGTCCCACCATCATAACATCTAATTCTATCCTAAATTCGCTGCTGCTCAAACATCTAATTTTGGTCCATATAAAGAGCCAGTCTGTTTTTGATTCCAGCTGAGCAACGCAAAACATCTCTTTGAAATAAAATTTGGGATTCAGCTCTTTTTTCATTTTGTTCTGTTCATGAATTTGACCTAACTTTGTCAGATGCATAAGGTTTGGAAGATCTTTTTACAGGGACATTTTATAATCAAAATCACAGAAGGGGAGGGGAAACCTGTTGTCAGTCATTCCTTGTGGGAGGCCCTGTGGTAAGGGGCCGAAATGAATATGGTTGCTACAGATAATGAACAGTGAGAGAAGTCAAACTTTCCAGCCACTCATGGGGTGCAGATACAGACAGTGAGAACATGGACGGAGTAATAAGCGAAGCAGGATAAATGTCTGAAAGTAGGATAAATGTCTGATCACAGAAGGTGCTGTAGGAAGAATAAGAAAACATAAACATCTGTAAAGGGTTACAGTATGAGGCAATATAATAACATGATGAGTCAGCTATCATCTCTAAAACGTAGGTCTTGTTGAACTATTAGCTGTTAAAAGTGAGGGAAAGCCCAGTTTCTCAGCCAGGGGGAGAGATATTAAATAATCTTTTGATGAATTCTAATTCATTACTTTTTCATGGATTCTCCCTTTGGATTTTTTTTAGACCTGCAACAGCATATCCAGAAAGATTAAAATGTTCCCCCACTACTTTCTGATTTTTGATGTAATATTTGCATCCATTTATTCTATTGCATAGGGATTGACCTCTTTGTCCAGTATATATAACAGAAGGGCATTGCAGCCCTATTTTCAAGGGAAACTTGGAGAAATCGAAATCTACTTTCATTGTCAAGGGGAAATAAATAGGTACATTGTGTTTGTCCAGTAGTTTACAGTTACTGTGAAGTACAATTTCTTCAGCCTTTCCTTTCGAAATATACTTGGATCAGTTGCTTCCAGATAAACTCCTCTTGGCATTTCATTCCATTCCAGTGTTCAATGGTAAATTTGGCTGGAAAAATCAAGCCAGTTGAAATTCCAGCTAGAAAATGATAAATACGTAGGTTGCAGGCAAACGTTTGGTTGGCAAAAAGCCAGATTATTTAATATTAATCAAGCATTGTTACTGTTGATTGACTGATTCCTTCTGATCCTTCCCAGCCTTAATTTATCTGCCAGGCTCTTATATACTAAACAGCATTTTCCATTAACTGGATGGCTGGTCTGATGAATTTGCACTCCCTGCTTGCGCAGCAAAGAACTAGTCATTTGGGCTTGGTTTCTAGCATCCACAGCAACCTTTTTTATTGCTTTGCAATTCATCTCTTTTTGTTTGGGTTTTTCCTAAAATCCCGTTTGAGATGATGAACAAGCAAGTATGCTCTATATGTTAATGTGTATAATTTATTTTGCAAGCAGAGAAAGGAAACAAGTATATTAAATTGATTACTCAGAAAAAGAGGTTATCCTTCTAAGCTTATGTCACGAGATTTGCAGCAAATGAAATAAAATTGTACTAGAATTAGACAGTAGGAGCTATAGATAATTAGATATTGACTGCATGTAGAAAAAAAAAGGGCTACCATTAAAAGGAAACATTCCATAAGCAGGATGCTTGCTTGCTTTGTTTTGATAATATGACAGGCAGTAATAGCTTGCCTTGCTTTGAACAAAATCATTTTGAAAAATCAGGGTGCTAGTTTTCAGTTTCTTCATTATTTTTGTTTAACATTAATCAAAGGCCAACAGTTGAGTCCAATAGCACCTTTAAGACCATCAAAATTTTCCAGGGGATAAGCATACAAGAGTCAAGATTTCCAGGTATAAGCTTCCAAGAGTATCTGACAAAGGGAACATTGACTCTCAAAAGCCCTGGAAATCTTGTTGGTCTTCAAGATGCTACAGGACTCAAATCCTGCTCTTCTATTGCAGTCTAACATGGCTGCCTTTGGTCCCCCAAAGTTACTGCTTGGTCTGTAACTAATTCCTGAACAGTAGAATGTGGAACCCTCTGTGTCTATTATAAACAATCCTTTGACATGATTCGTCTGGCATTTTGTACGGCCTTGAATGCTTTACCATTGGATACACCAACACAGCAGCATTCACATTTATAATAAATGTGTCCTTTTGTCTGAGGGGGCTACTCCAGGTTTTATTTTGTGCCTGTGGAGTCCCGCATTTGGGATCATACTCAGCTAGCCTAATAATGCGAGCCAGTGTGGTATAGTGGTTAAGAGCAGCAGACTTTGGAGAACCAGGTTTGATTGTCCACTCCTCCATATGCAGCCTGCTGGGTGACCTTGGGCCAGAACTCTCTCAGCCCCACCTATCTCAGAAGCAACACTCCCTCTAAGCTTTGGAGTCTTGTGAGCAACAATTCTACTTTGTGAGCTACTGGCATTAAAATTGTGAGTGAGCAGTTTGGCTACTGCATACGTTAGTTTGCTCTGGAACCGACCTTCCTGAGCTAAGACAAAAATGTGTGAGCTGGAGGCTAAAAAACTCTGAGCTAGCTCTCACACTAACTCAGCTTAGAGGGAACACTGCTCACAAAGTGCCTGTTGTGGGGAGAGGAAGGGAAGGAGATTGCAAGCTGCTTTGAGACTCCTCCAGGTAGAGAAAAGCGGGATATAACAACCAGTTCTTCTTCTTATAAAGGTTTCTTCTCCTCAGAGAACCATGTTCTGCGGAAAGGGAAGAGGAATGCTGATCTCTAACAATGAATTATCAGCACTGTCAACCAGTGTTCCCTCTAAGCTGAGTTAGTGTGAGCTAGCTCACAGTTTTTTAGCCTCCAGCTCACACATTTTTGTATTAGCTCAGGAGAGGTGGCTCCAGAGCAAACTAATTTATGCAGTAGCCAAATGGCTCGCTCACAACTTTAATGCCGGTAGCTCACAAAGTAGAAGTTTTGCTCACAAGACTCCACAGCTTAGAGGGAACATTGCTGTCAACAAATGGATTGGAAAGAGGGGGCAATGATAATTAAATGGGTATAAAATCCAGTGTTTATTGGTAGTGTAGAAGTGTCTTGGCAGTGTGCTCACGCTGACACAGAATGTTCTAGGGCTTCAGTAAGAGCCGAAGAGTTCATGCTACGACTCAGAGCTGAGAGTGTTGCATCATGAATGTTTTGAGATGAAGAACCAGCATGTCCCTGCACTACTCTCTGTTGACCTCCATAGAAGGCTCTTTTTTAAAAAAAAAGTTATACACAACAAATGGAATCAGCTGCCTTGGGAGGTGGTGAGCTCCCCCTCACTGACAGTCTTTAAGCAGCGGCTGGACAAACATTTCTCAGGGATGCTCTAGACCGATCCTGCACTGGGCAGGGAGTTGGACCGGATGGACTGTATAGCCCCTTCCAACTCTGTGATTCTGAAACAGGAATTGAACATATCATATCATTAAGTAGTTGGCTGACTGCCATTAGGCATAAGAATCCCACTGTAATCTGTGTATGATACATACGTATCGTATATATGTATGGAAGTGTCATCAGGTCCCAACTGACTCACAGTGACCCCAGCAAGGGGCTTTCAAGGCAAGTGAGAAGCAGAGGTGTTTTGCCATTGCCTTCCCTGCAGAGTCTTCCTTGGGGGTCTCCCATCCAAGTACTGACCCTGCTGAGCTTCCAAGATTTGACATGTTTGAGCTATACTGGGCAGCTTTCCCTCCTTATATATCAAATATCTATATCTCATTCATATTTATCTGTATCTCATATCTGTCTATCCTTTATAGAAGTACTTGTCTTGTCCAAAGTGTTGCTTTTATGGACTTTATGAACTTTATTTTTTATTTGTAGCTTGGGGACGGCATTTCATGATGCTACTATGTAGCTAGCAGGTGGTGCAGGATTAAACTTTAAGAAAACTTTTGTGAGAAGATTTACCTTCTATGTTCTTGTTGCCTTGTAGGAAAAATAATGTTCAGGTTTTTCTACTCCTTTGCACTCCCTTGTCTTCACTACTTTTTTAGTGCTGCTATGGAATATGTGACCAGATCTTGTGTGGTCTTTCCTTTACTTCCTTTAATAGTGGTCAGGGGGTTGGTCAGGTGTTGATTTTTTCCAGTTGTTTTTCTCCCATAGCTGCTCCTCAACTCTCATTATTTAGAGGATTCTTCTATCATCCTTTTTCTCCTGAATAGAGGACTGACTAATGTATGAAGCCTTATAAGCAGGCACTTGTTTTATTCACTGGTTGCTAAACATGTACTAAGTGCTGCTGTGTGCAAACAGTTGCTGTAGCTGCAGAAATGTAAAAGCACACTATGGGCCTTGCATTGGCCCTCTGTCTTTTTGTGTTCTGGTAGAATGACCAAACGTGTGTGTGTGTGTGTGTGTGTATGTGTGTGTGTGTGTGTGTAAGATGCTGCACATTTCAGTGTGGGGTGTGTGTATATATAACAGTGCACAGACTAGTGGTGTGAATCACAGCAGTATGCCAAAGCTGCTGGTATGAGTAATGACATACCAGTGGCAGACAGAGGGGAAGGATAACTAGTATTAGCAGGCAACTGCTGGCCCTTGATATTGTGGTGCTGCATGAATGGCTGATGCTGCTAAAATTGCTGGGACTGCACAAGAGTAAGGCCAAAATCTTACATGCATTTTGGAGCACTTCAGCTCTCCCTGGGGAAATATTCCACACTTCAGTGAATGCACATTACTGCCATTCACAGGATAAGTTGTGCTGTTCCCACTTAAGTGCTAACATATACCATTTCCATCTAGTGTGGGAGATGACACCCAAATACAAGTGCCATTTGTGGGGGGGGGGGCGGACGGTATGCCCCACATATACAATAGAGGAGTAAAGTTTCCAAAGTATCCATAAAACTGACATGGCTTTTTTCCAACTTTGTTTCACAGGATAGTAGAGAAGAAGGGGGCTGTGAGTGGAAAAGGCAGTGTTAAAACTTTTTTTACATATAGGGAAGAGTGGTTAAAATAGAAAAGCCATTTCCACACGTGAAGATGTCTATAGGGAAGGGGGTGGTGGAAGACTGAAATGTGTTTCAGATAGAATGCCTCTGCCCATAGGTAGCACACAAAGACTGCAGGAATGCAATTGTAAACCCACATGTCTGCGTGGCCATCAGTCAGTTCTAAAGCTTGGCGGTATTTCCAGAAGGGTCACCCTTTTAGACCATTGCAGCCAAGACAAACAGGTGTCTTATGATCCACATCTGATAACGTGTCTCCATAAAGGCTTGTACTAGAATAAAAACTTGCTTGTCTTTAAAGTGCCATAAGATACCTGTTTGATTTAAAAAATTGATACATGCCTACTAAAGCCACTTTTCAGTCATTCATAAACAAACCCAGTAGCAAAAGAACAAGCACTCCTGAGCCTAAATATACAATATGTAGAATTTGTCTTAAGTGATTTGTAAATGTGCAGGTGGGATGATCTGCTCTATACACTCAGCAGTCTGTTGCTGGTAATTTGAGACTTCTGAGAGGGGTAATTCCATATTGTAAACGATTTTACGACATCATAAATTTGAGCTTGCTTTGGTTCCAAGGCTCTTCTGGATAGGGATCTTACATATTATTTCTGACCATTTACAATTAACCTCAGCAATCCATATCCTGAATATAAATCTCTTCTGCAGCTGTTTGTGGAACACATGACTTGGTACACTTTTTATCCTTGCTAACATCTTAACCTGTTTTTAACACATCGCAATCTTAGAACCATTCCTTCTTCCTTTTATACAATCTCATTCCGATATCTTTACAACATGATGGATTAAAGTGTCTCAAGAGCCTTTAGTCTTGGGGAGTTTATAGCATTATTGCTGACCAAGCAGTATGATTGACATCTTGGCCTGATGCCTGTTACTCAGTATTTTGGCAGTCTTCGATTTAAAGTGGGGATCTTCAATAATTTCTGGTCTGTTAACCCATAGAAATGTGCTCTGGGGGAGAGGAATGGGGAGTTGGAGGCTGCCCTTACCTGGAATGTATTTGGCTGAAATCTCTGATGGCTAATCAATCTTTCTTGCAGATGCTGTGTCTGAGAAAAATTGGAAACCTAAGACATCACAGAAGGTTGCTTTGTAGCTCCCTAGTGCCATCTGATGGTAAGCTTTCTCATCCATTACTGGCTAAATTCTCAGGAGTCTAGTGACACCTTGGAGACTAACAAAATTTGTGTTCACTTCATTGGATGCAGAAACATCCAGTAGACCAACGTGTTTATATTAAAGGCTGCAAAGGGGAGATATCTGAGAGAAGCCAGTTTAAAACAAGATCCAACTGAAAGAGTAACCAGGGGATTCACAATGGATGAGGACCACTCCCAACTGTTGATACATAGATAAAGTGGGATGAACATAAAATCTATTCTGGGGAAGTGCAGGATGAGACATAAGCATATCCAATGAGAAAGTTAGAGAGGTATAACTGAACTAATTAACATATATAACAAATGGAATATGCAAGATATTAGCACCCATAATAAATGAGAAATCCAAAGTGGGGATGAACTTCTGTATGAATCCCGACTGAGCAATTTTGCATTTGATTCTCCTTTTATAGGAGACAAGGTCAACACCCTAAGCACTTTCTGAATGTTATATTGATTCTACCTCCATATTCCATGAGAGGCTTGAATACTCATATTAATTTCAGTTGCCCCAGGAGTGGTATGCAATGAAAGGAAATATGTAGTCTTGGAAATACATCCACATGCATATGGCAGTAACTAAGGTAGTCATGAGACTTGGTAGATCCTGCCAGACCTGCTACCGAATTTGTGAATCCTAAGAGCATGCTTCACCCCAGTCAGAAGCACAAGATCTTGTACAAGTAATAGTTGGTGTAGAATTCAGCAGCATCCTGGATTCTATGTACAGCAGAAAGTGTGTGTCTTCCCATATGTATCCCCCACACACACCTCTACCTATTGGCTCGTGTTCCATGACCTGTCTTTGAAGCAAATTAGATCCATCTGGGTTTTCAGAACAAGCCTTGTCAATCATGGTCCACTACTTACTGTAGAAGAATTTTCTCAACAAAATGTTCTGTTGCATACATTTAGGAAGGTGATGGGCCTTTTTGGTTCATGAGACTTTCCACAAGGGGTTTTTCATTTGCTCTGACCTCTATTGTGCAACCAAGTGGGTTGGTTTACATGTAATAGGTAAATCTGAATGCTTTTCTTTCCTCCTCAGAAGTCAGTGTTAATTATAAACATGGGTTGCCAGTGATAACCCTTACGTTACCCTCCAGAAAGGAACGCTGTCAGTTTACTGTGAAGCCGATGCTAATGACTGTCAGAGACTTTATACAGGACATACAGCAGGAGGATAAAGCCATTGAAGAGATAGAAGCCTTCACGACAGGTACTGATGCAGATGTTACCTTAAAAGTTTGTTTCGCATGTTGAATCCCTGCCAGGTTAGTGCCAGTGTGGTGGAGGGGAGGGCGGGGTATAAATTGAATTAAATAAATAAATAAGAGTGTCAGAATGGGATTGGTGAGATCCAAGTGCAAATCCTCCCCTGTTCTATCAGCTGCTGCTTCTCTACCTCGATCTTGCTCTGGTTCTAGAGGGGACTGGGGAGAGGGCAAGAGAGCAGGTGACAGTGGCCAGCAGGTGGGTACACTGTGGCACGCGGGCCCATTTATACTATACATAGACTTATATCCTTCAAAAAGCTAAAGGCAGTATACTTTCTAAAATTACTGTAGCAGTCTTTTTCATAACTTAAGGGAAAAAAGGCTTCACTCTCTGTAGATGGGGATCTTACTTTATAGCATTATCCAGCAGTATTTTTGTGAAAGGGAGGCCTGGAGCTTTTTTTTTTTTAAACGTACTTTGCCTTTTAACAAAAACCTGAGAGCCCAACAAAGAATGCTCATGTGGCTCATTCCGGTGCTAGAAAGAAAAGACAGGATATTCATGTGAGCAGTTTACTTTAAAGACAGTCCAGACTTCAAATGAAATCAGTCCTTGATGGATTTGATGATTTCCCACTTTGTATTCTGCACATTTATAAGCTGAGATAAAGTAAAGTCTGTTTGGCAGTTGTGCATCTGTGTCTTGATAACTGAAACAGAAGATTGTATCTTGCAGAAGGCTGTTGTGGTTAGGGAGTACTAGAGGCTCTTGTGTATTTTGTTTCTACTGTAACTCTTTGGGAGATTATTTTAAGATTAGAACAGGTCCACACAAGACACTAAACAAATATTTCTATTTTATTTATCTACATCAGCCTGCTTTCTCTTTCCAAACAAACACTGTTTTTGCTAGAACATTGGATTTCAGTTGCCTTTATCAGGACAGTGTTTTTATGCTAGTAGTTTTATTTGTGAACACTGACGCTGAACTGCAGGCTGTGGAAGGTTGGTAGTTCAGCAGTTCAAGACCCGGGTGCCGCATGACGGAGTGAGCTCCCGTCTCTAGTTCCAGCTCCTGCCAACCTAGCAGTTCAAAAGCAAGAAATTGCAAGTAGATAAATAGGTACCACTTTGGTGGGAAGGTAACAGCGTTCCGTGCACCTTGGTGTTTAGTCATGCCGGCCACATGACCACGGAAACGTCTTTGGACAGCGCTGGCTCTTCAGCTTTGAAACGGAGATGAGCACCGCAACCCTAGAGTCGGATTCGACTGGCTTTCAAGCAAGGGAACCTTTACCTTTACCTTTTAAAAAGTGAATAACAAAAGGCAAGTGGGATGTTGCATACATAAATGTTTCATTTGTTTCTCCTTTCAAATGATGCTGTACCAGACTGTCTCCAAACAGAATGGGAGTAAAAGAGAGCTGATGGTATTTGGTTTACAGCTTCAATAATCAGAGTTGCAGCATGAATCCATTTGACAGAATTCCAATCAGGCAGAGCCAGTGTGGGTTTGCCTGCAGCACGGTTGGTTTGTGTGATGGATGTGCAGAAAAAAGGCCAGCAGTATAGTATTATATAAAGCCACTGTACTAGCATATTCACATCATGCCTTGTTCGTGCTTTACAAAAACAAATATTCATTGTATAAAATCAGCCACTTCACCAATACGAGAAAGATTTGAGGGTGTGAACAACCAAGGATGGTTTATCTGACTGCCTTTTCTATCATCCTCTTCTTGGAGTTTCCTCTTCAATTTATTTCCCTCCAATTGTATTTCAGGGTTCAGTCTGGAGATATTTGCTTCCCTTCCAGTCTGAGTGATTAATTTATTCTCACATTGTCTGTTTTTACTTGGTGATTCCTAACTCTGCCTTTTGACACCTGACCTCCCCTTTCTTCTAGTCCCATGTCTCCAATTGCTTGTTCTTTCCTCCTCCTCAACATGATCATGGTCAGAAGTTCTGATCTTTCTACCTGGACCTTCTCCTCGGCCACTGCTTCTGCCCCTCTACTGCTGACACAGTTATTTTCTTCTGTCTTACAAACATGCAAATTTGAGGTTATTTCAGCCAGAGGTTTCCTTTTTATCACTAAATCAGACAAGGCAGCAAACAATCAAAAACATTAAAACAAGCTTTTAAACTACAAAGAATAGAAATGATTAAAACAGTTAAACAGACCACATACACAGGAAGGAGGGTCAGTGAGGTAATACCTGGCCAAACAGAAAAGTCTTCACCTATTTATGGAAGGCAATGATAGAAGTAGACAGACTAATCTCCTTGGGTTGGCACATATCTAGCTTTGGGCACAAGCCCATCTAGAACAGAAGATGCAACAGTTCTGCCCAACAGTAAGACCTCCATTTTGTCAGGTTTAAGCTTCAGCATATTAGCCCTCATCCATCCTAAAACTTCCTCTGAGTACTGATTCATGGTTTTTACAGCCTCAATGGAATATGTTGGAAGCACAACTATGCCTTTCAGACCTTGTTGGAATTAGTGTGGGAATGAACCATCTCATTAAATGTGCTGGTTTGATAAGAAATGTTGTGACCCAGGATTAGTTCCAACCAGTGTTCTCTCTGAGTTAGTGTGAGCTAGCTCACAGATTTTTTAGCCTTCAGCTCACACATTTTTGTCTTAGCTCAGGGAGAATGGCTCCAGAGCAAACTAATTTATGCAGTGGCCAAATCGCTTGCTCACAACTTTAATGTCAGTAGCTCACAAAGAAGAATTTTTGCTCACAAGACTTCACGGCTTAGAGGGAGCATTGGAATGTTGTTCCTCGCAGGAATTAAAACCATGAGTGATCATCCCTTGGACTCTCATGTCAACAAGACCACCTCTTCTACCACCATGACATTTCTGCTCATACATTCAGTACCTTCTGCAGGCGATGCCCTGCAAACAGGCAAGACCAGCAACTGCCCGTACATGTGCATTCTCTGTTGTGGTCCCCTCCTTGTGGAATGGTCTGCCTGACAAGGTTAGGAAGCTTCCCACAAGCGCCTTCAAATCTGCAAACTATGTAAAATAGAGTTGTTCTGGAGAGCCTTTTTATAAAGGTAATAGAGCTATACTGTAACAGAATAGTTTAGGAAGGTGCTTTATTTTAAGGAAGATTATACCATTGTGTACAGGACATATTATCACTTTGCTGCACATATTACTCTATTGTTTCAGTGTTTTTTACTAATGTAATAACATTTTTCTTCATTATATCCACACTTTGCAGCATGCCGAGTATATTATACTCATTCAGAATTCAGTAATTCTAGTCCTAATATACTGCTCATTTGATGTCTCCTCATATTGATTGTATTGACCTGCACTGTGTTTATTTGCTGTCTCTTTGTATGGACTGTTATGACTTAACTATGTTATGTACTTTGAGTCTCAGTGAGGCAGATGGACTATCAATACAGTAATAAATAAATCAGCCATCAAGAAGATCACACAGATTGGCATTACTTTCATTAGATATGGCAGAGGCCAGATGAAACAAATTGTTTGCATGTATTATGAGCCACAGACATGCAGTCTTCATGGCATGCGTGAGCAAGACTATCACGTATTGTAAAGCCCTCCTTGTTACGCTGTTTAAGAATTCCATATGCTGAGAATGGGGGGGGGGAGGCTCACTTTGCAAAGGTATCTGTTTTTGGATGACAGGACAAATTGGAATTGGATTGGAGACTTCCATCTTCAGTCTCAGCACATTAGGGGACGGTAAAGGAGCAAGTACAGGAGCCCTTTGAGGCAAACTTGTGCTCATCACAATCAGTCTCCTCCTGATTATTCATGACAACTGAAGGCAGCAGCAGACTTCCTGGGCCGTGGATTTAAGAGTGTTACAGAAGGCATGGAACTTTGCAAGAACATCCCCATGTCCAGGTCTTCCCCAAAACAAGGTCCTGATAGTTAGGAGCAGCGGAGTGACCTGTCGCGGAACTGTGCGTAGAGGCATGGGCTTAAAGAGCTTTTGGCCCTTAGCTATTAGCCAGTGGGTTGGAGCCTAGAGCTGTGCAAAGGATTTCTTGTTTGGTCTGTTGCATTTCTTTTCATTCTGTATTGTTAGCCACTGTGGATCTCCATTGGGGTGAAAAGCAGAATATAACTGTACTAAAAAATACATCATGTGGTATGTTCTGCTAAGTGTTTAAGTTTCTTTATCCTCTCTCCCTCTCACTAGTTGATGTTGACAGGCAAACTCTCAAAATGATTTGTCCCACAGTGAGTTTCATTTTATGTTAGAAAGGAGGAGGGGCGGCTTTCAGTGGAAATTCTGCATCCTTTCCAACATCCAGTTCTACCAGCAGCCGTTCATCAATAAGATCAGTGTCGTAAATCTGGAATGTGCTGAACCTCACTGTCTGCGATCAAGTTGGCAATGATACTTTGATTTTATTTAATGTAGCATTTCATTACTAATGAGCTGTCGTGTTCTCTTGCAGATGGCAGTGTGGTCTCTGCTTCAACACTGATGGAACTTCTGTTGATGAATGACTTTAAACTTGTCATCAATGGTATTGAATACAGAGTACATCCCCCACTGAAAGGTACAAAATGCCATGACTGCCCTTAACCTGTCTGAAGACTGCCTGTCAAATGTTTAAAATTTTTAAAAACCAGTTCTGTGTAAAAAAATAAATAGCTTAGATCCTCAGTCAAATCTAGTTCTTCCTTTCTTTCAGTCTTAAAGCAAACAAACTTTCATAGTGTTTTGGGACTAGGGGAACGGCTTAGTGTAGCGCCTCTGCTTGGCATGTAGAAGGTCCCTGGTTCAGTCCCCAGCATCTCTTGTTAAAAGGATGAGGTAGCAAGTGAAGTGAAAGACTCTTTTCTAAGATCCTGGGCAATTGCTGCCAACCACAGTAGACAATACTGAACAGAGTCCAGTGGTCTGACTTGGTACAGCAGCTTCATTTGTGTTCATGTGACTATTATGATCAGAACTAACCTTCATCTTTGTCAAGAAAACATCCCCACACCAATTTGCAGTCCAGGAACTGGTTTTTAAATAGAGGGTTAAATTCTTAGGAATCCAAGTTAAATTCTCAGGAATACGGCTGTGGTAATAACTCCACTTTTATTCTCCCCCCCCAGATAAACTGAGCACTGAACATGCTACAAATGTGGATGATGTCAAGTCTTTGGTCCATAGATTGTTCACAGCCCTTCATTTAGAAGATCATCAGACAAGAAGAGAGAGGGAATTGTTGCAGAAAATGGAACTTCTGAAAGAAGAACTGCTGCCTTTAGAGCAGGTTTGGGCAGTACTTACTTAAAGGAAAACTCCATTTCGGTCTAGAGTTCAGTTATAATTAATCCAAAACATATTGAATCTTAACCTGTATCATAAATAAGAACTACTGGATGTCTTTTGGGCTGGGGATCACCAGTAGATTGTTCTCTGAAGAGCGTAATGCACTTCGGGGGATATACCAGAGGAGATGGTCCCGAAGATACATGGGTCCCTTACCACTCAAGGCCTTAAATAAATAAAACAGTAAAAATTCAAGAAATACTGTGACAAGGAAATAGAAGACACACCATGGTGCCTGTTATACCCAAGGGTAATGTATTGAATCCAACATTGACTGAGGGGTGGGGGTGGCTTTCTGCAGCAGAACAAGGCTCCTTCTGTCAAATGAAAACTCTTCACTTAACAAAAGAGAATAATTGGATCCTCTCCAGTATCTTTAATTCCAAGAGACAGACTGGCTGAGTTCACCATTTGAAGCTTCTTTATTCAGGAAATCATTTTACTGTGGCTGAGTAAAGTCAAACCTCTCAGGGAAGGGAAGATTACCTAAATAGGTTTCTGAATGCAAAGAATAGGATTCTACAGTTATGCAAATAGAAAGATTTCATGCTTCCCCGTGAGCCCTGTAAGCTATCTGCTCTGGAGGGGGGGGCCCTCTCATGGGCAACATGCCATTCAGCATTGGCAGCTGCAATGAGAACACTACTTCCTCTTAAGTAACCGTTGTTTTGTCTTCCCAGATAAAAGCCAGACTCACTGCAGAGGCTGATGCTAAGAGTTCTCGTCTTCTATGGATTGGCTTAGCCTTAATGTCTACTCAAGGAGGAGCTCTGGCCTGGCTTACCTGGTGGGTCTATTCATGGGATATAATGGAGCCTGTCACTTACTTCATCACCTATGGAAGTGCCATGGCATTCTATGCTTACTTTGTACTTACTAAACAGGTGAGTCTTGTTAAGTAGACATTTAAAGCAGTAATATAGACTGAAAGGTCACTTGCAAGTATCTTGAGTCTGTGTGTTCTGGAATTCTTTTTTTACTTCTTATTGCAAGACTGAGTGTGGTTGTCCTATTCCATGAGATGGTGCACTGTCTGCCTCTTTTGATATGGGAACTGTTCAAAGGACTGGTTTGACCTAGACTTATATGTCTTTGGTCCTAATGGTCACCTCCTTTCCATTACCATCTCGACAACCAACCAACACTGTCCTCCTGAGCGTACTATCTATATGTCCTGGCCATAGTTGTCACTTATAAAGAAGCGTACGCATTGCTACCATACTTGCTAGATTTCCTTACCTTGAAGTTCTGACTCAATCCATCTATAAAACGAATAGGTCATGAGTTCTTCATGTGAGAATGTTCTTGTAAGAGTTGTCTGTCTTGTAAACCACAAATTTACTATAAAATTGCTTGGCGTTCTAGAATTTTGTAGGACATAGTAACACATCATGGTTACACTCTAGTTTTTGAGGTGGAAAACTAAACCAGACCTTATTATTATCTTAAGAGTCTTCGGAGTTCTTTCTTTTGGGGTAGGTTTTGACTTTCAGCATCAGGCTGACATGATGGGATTGGTGAGCCACAGTTCATGATGGTCTCTTATATGGTTGGTGTATAACTTCTTTTTAAAAAGAACAAGAGAAGCTTCCAGTCAAGACTAAAATAAAAAATGTCTCAGTGCTTCCTGATGACTTCAGTAGCAGTAAAATGAAACATAACTACCTCTCGTTGCTAGAGATTTTCAGAAAACTTCCTTCTGTGCTCTTTTTTATCCTTTTTCAGGATTATATTTACCCAGATGCGCGAGACAGGCAGTTCCTCCACTTCTTTCACAGGAGATCCAAAAGCCAGAATTTCAATGTGGATCAGTACAACAAGTTAAAAGATGATCTTGCAAAGGTATTTACATAAATCAGTCCTGATCCCGATATTTAAATGATGCTTTGCTTGTTTGTTGAAAAGAGGCTGCAAAGGATTTTGAAAAGCACATATTTGCAGTTTGATTTTTTTTTTACCCTGCCCGTGACAAGTTATAATGCTTAGGGAAAAAATGACGTAACAAAGGCTTTTAATATTGATTGAAAAGTGCAAATTGGCAGCCCCTCAATAGGATGGAAGAAAAATGAACCATCTTAAACTGCAGAAGTGGGGCCCTGCTTCCATTTCCATCTTTTGCCACAGCCGTGGGTTCCTGTCACAAATGCAAAACCCATCTGGCTTCATAATGCACAAACATAACTGCCTTCCTGTCTGCAGGACAAATGACATAATTTCCATCTATTTCACCATGCTTTAAACAAAATCCTTAATGTAGTCTCTACTGAGCACTGGCAGTCCAGACCCACTCAGATTTTCCAGGGCATCAAGAACTGCAGACTGTAGAATGCTGTTCCCCACAATGTACCAGCTGAAGCGTAGAACACTAAGAATCCAGCTAGGACTGTCCATTAGTGGAGATGATGGTGGGGCAATTGTCCCATACATTAGTTCTCCACTCTCAGTCCCAGCTTCTGGTGCCTTCAGTACCTGTCCTGCCCAATGACAGTTTCTCCCCTGGAAGTGGAACCCATGGATGACCCTTCCCAGGAAAGACTGTCTGGGCACATGTTGCAAATCATAGAGTACCAGGTCCTAGACACTGTGGAACTGATCTGGAATGGGGTGTGTGGTTTGGGGATTTTATTTTTGTGCAGTGAAAAATTATTAAATGACATTTTCTCATGATTTCTCAGAAAAAGACTACTCATACTGTTCTCCTTTATGAGAGAACATTTTTAATTTATGAAATGTACAGTCCTACCTTTTTTGCTAGGAGGTTAAGTATACAGATAGCTCCAGATGTCAAGCTGCCAAAAGGGCCAAATTATACTGCTGGTTCCAAGCTCTGATTTAAAAACTAACTTTGGTTAATGGTCACTATGGCTGTCTGAACTATAGCTAATGTTAACTAGGAAATGGAAGGATTCGGAAGAAGAGTGAGAAGTGTGTGCCGGTTTTCAGGGTGTTCTTGGTCACAAGGATAGTAGTGCTAATTTTTTTTTTTCTGAATGGCTTTGTACATTCGTATTATCTACACAAGAAGTAATTTCTGCATAGTAAATTGTGTGCGGAGAACAGCTAGGATATGACTGTAAATTGCAGGAAACCCATGTTCTGTAGAAGGGAGGCCCGAAAAGGAATTTAAGAGGCCCTCTTCTATCATATTTTCAAATGAGACCTGTTCAGGATGTTCAAACTCCATACTAGGGTGTACAGGTAAATTAGTGCACTGAATCAAGTCTTTCTGAGGAACATCAAGAGGCTGTCTTTTGGAAACCCATGTATAGTTCTGCAATTTCTTGCTGCTACATGGCAGTTACAACCACGTAAGAAATCAGAGGCTGAAGTATTCCTTTTCCAGACTTCCCATTCCCAGAGCTATATTCTGATGGGTGTATTTAATTTGCCTGTTCCCTTAGGCTTAAGAAGAGGTTCAGTCATTCTGTTATTTAACAAAGGGTCAACAAATCATCTCAACAAATGTGTATCCTGAACACATGTGAGCCCAATAACACAATATACAGGGGGAAATCAGGGTGACCCTCCTTGTCAATCCCTCCCGTTAATTTTGCATATAGCTAGGTTTTTTCTAATGTCAGTCATCCCCCACACACACAAACACCAAATCAGATGTAGGAAATAAACATGGGGTTGAGATACCCGTTTGCTTTCCAACTAAGTGCTGGGTATCTAGTATTTGTAGGCTGCCTATCAAGGAAAGCACAAGAGAATGAGCCTCATAACGCTGAAAGGGATTTATGGTTAAAGATCAGATCACCGGCTTGCTTTTGTCTCATGTCGACAGGTAGAAGAAGCCTTGAAACGGCTGAAGAACCCTTTACAATTACGTCTTCCAATCCAAGAAATAAATGACAAGCTTTAATTTTTTATATCCTTGAAAATGTTTTTGATCTGGTGAATTGCCCCAGATGTTTAGGAACTGAATATTTTGGACCAACGTGGGGGAGGGGGATCTATAATGTCTGGTTAAAACTGTTTCTGACAACTGGGATTTTTTTCACCTTACAAAGAAATTCTTTCAGATTCTCCATGTATATACATATATGTATGTATGTATAATTTGTTAGCACTTCAAAATAAAAACTGAACAAATAGTACTAGCTAGCATTGGATTACCAGCACAATCTTGACAAAGCAAGAGACAAAAGTCTGTGGGGGTCTTTGTAAGAAGTTTATTTTACTTTCAGGCCGTTTCAAAATAATTTACATATTGTCATTTTCTAACTGTCAATATCTGTTTTGTACAGATATCATGGCTGAGCTACAAAACAGTCACAAGTCTACACATGCGTATGTCATCATTTAGGCTGTGATTGATAAGCATGCCATATATAAAATGTCTTCACAATAGCAAGGTATTATGGGTGCTACTCATCTGTACAGATGTGACCTTCCAACATCCAACCAGGTAGCAAAGCCCAGGCAAACTACATACACCTGGAGTCATGATCCTGCATGATCCAGTAACAGCTGGTGCAATGTGTTACAGTCCCCCAGCTATGAAAAGGATACCAGAAATTGTTCTGAGTTGTCCAACCAGCCATTGCTGTGTCAGTAACTGCTGTATACCTGTTTCTGATGAAGGTATGGAGAGGGAATGTAGCAGATTTGTTGGAATCACCCGTGTCCCCAAAGCACCATTTCATTGGTAAATACAACACTTTTAAAAACCTTGAAAAAGTACAAAATGTTCATTACAAAATGGAAATTAAAAAAACTTTTATGCCATCACAGGTTTCTGAATCTGATGTGGAAAAAAACTTGTCACTCGGTACAAACTAGAAGACAGGAAAAATTTGGTCAAGTGCTTCTTTATCACTCCAAATGCTACTAGTGATTTTAATTTCCAAAAGCTCCCTGAGCCTGTTGTAATGTTGATTTACAATAAAACAATTTCATATACAGGACTCACAAAATTATATCCAAGCCTGAGATGTTAACTGCTGGTAAAAAAAATTGTCAACATAATCAATTAATTTGGATTTATTTGCAATTTAAAATTGAAATGTCACAGAAGTGTTCAGATTTTGAAGCACCATTTTCAATATTGAGCCCTTCTTTATTTAGCTAGCTACAATCTTATCTTCTAGGTTGAATATTTTTTTAAAAATCCATGTATTTGTTCTTTTAAAAAATCCTGTTTGCCCCGAAAGAAGTCAGGGTGGTATGATTCATTAAGCAAACTGAAATATGCACACTACTTGAACATTTTAATGTATGATCCATATCACAAGACTGTGTTTAGGTCAAGATGTCCTCGACACCTGCTCCCCCTAAAAAAAGAATTTTTACCGGTATACCATTCTACTTAGATTTGGGGTAAAAGTACAACTTCTTAGTTAACATGGATGCGAAACAAGGGATCTGCTTTTTCCCTAAAGCATGAATATCTCTGCATACGTCCACCTTGCGATGAGACACCTTCCTGTTGACCAGCGTCAGAAGCTCTGTAAATTCAAGGGAGGACCCATGCCGCCTTATCATGTTGCACAGATCTTGAATGTACCAGGAGCCGTTGACAGTCTCACGGTGAGAGTAATACCCTAGTGCAAAAGACAGACTTCTGAGTTGCTTGTCTGAAAATGTGGCTTTGCTCTGATACTCTGCATCCAAATAATCTTGCTAGCACTATTAATGAAGTCTGGATGGTACCTAAAACTGCACTTCGTTGCCTTTGGGAAGTTCAAGAGCAATCATCGCCCACACCCTGTTCTAAAACATTTATTCCGACAATGACTTAAGTTGCTGGTAATGAGTATGCTTAACGTTGCAGCCTTCATTCGGTTGCAGAACATGGACTGTAAAAAGGTGCTTTATATATGCTGCACTATTTGTTTAGTACATTTTTTTATCCCTCACTCCCTCCAAGGACCTCTGGGTAGCTTACAAGGTTCTCCCCCTCAGTTTTATTCTCACAAACACCCTGTGAGGTAGGCTACGCTGATAGATGACGACTGGCCCAAGGTCACTCAGTGAGTTCTATGGCAGAGTGGGGATTTGAACCCAGATGTCCCAGCTCCGGGTCTGACACACTAACCACTGGCTCTCAATGTTAAACACTGTTGCAGGGATTCCAATGTCCAGACCCAAGGGGAAGACAAGAGCAACAGCCAACAAAAGGTTGTTTGGGGGAAAATGACTGGTGGCAGCCACTGATCACAAATTTTCTTTGGATCCATGCAAAAATTAAGGAGTCCAGACTCATCCATACCAAATACAGTTTTCCCCTCTGTCTTATTAAGCAAGTTTTAAGTGATAAGTGGGCTTGCCAACTGGCCTGCAAAAAAATGTCCTGTCCCTTTAGTAGAGGATCGATAGCATTTTACTTCCAAGCCACAAAAAAACCTCAACAGTCCATTTGCACACATTAAGCCTCTTACACCACAGCAGTTGGCAACCCTAATTGAGCAGGTCAAGCCCTACTCTAAGAGGTAAGAATATCAGTTAGTTATAAAGAGCAGGGCCTTTACCACAGTTGGCCTAAGGCTCTGGAATGCCTTCCTGAATAAGGTGCAGAGCTGCTTCATCTTTTTTTCAGATGGGATGCACAAGGTTTTGTGCATGTGAGGATGTTCACTGCAGAGGCACAGCCCAGGAAAAACTTGAAAACTTTTTACACAGCCCCCTTAGTTCCCTTCCCCTACAGGAACTAAGCCCATGTACATGTCACTGAAATGGAACACCCATGCTTCCCCAGTTTTTCCCCATCGCCATCTGCTCCCCCCCACTCTGTATCATCTTCCTTGTCTCAAATTGTAGATTGTAAGCTCCTTGGGGCAGGTACTTTTCTTTTGCTCTGTAAGGTATCATGCATGTGGACTATTCTGTGTAATAAAAAAAACTCAACATTTGATTCTGCTGAATGTAAATAACCTGGCCCTAAACTACGGGGTTCCATGGAATGCCTTCCTGAATAAGGTGCAGAGTGAGGATGTTCACTGCAGAAGCACAGCCCAGGAAAAACTTGAAAACGTTTTACACAGCCCCTTAGTTCCCTTCCCCTACAGGAACTAAGCCCATGTACATGTCACTGAAATGGAACACCCATGCTTCCCCAGTTTTTCCCCATCGCCATCTGCTCCCCCCCACTCTGTATCATCTTCCTTGTCTCAAATTGTAGATTGTAAGCTCCTTGGGGCAGGTACTTTTCTTTTGCTCTGTAAGGTATCATGCATGTGGACTATTCTGTGTAATAAAAAAAACTCAACATTTGATTCTGCTGAATGTAAATAACCTGGCCCTAAACTACGGGGTTCCAGTGGGACAGCCATGTTAAGTGTGTGTCAACAAGAACCCTACAGCACTTTAAAGACATATATGACAGCATAAACTTGCAGACTGAAGACTTTTTTGTTTAAACTAATGTTGTAAGGCAGGCCAACTGCTGCCACGAAACTCCTGTTACAATGGAAGTAAAAGAATAACAATGCCCAAGAATTATTATTTTTTTCAACTCAAGCATGGAGTCCTTGGGGGGGGGGGGATAGATTTCAAACAGGAGCCCTCACTGAAAAGATCTGGATCATAATCCTGACCTTGTTTCCTCTCCAGGCCACATTTCTCTGACTCCCCCCCCCAAGTTTCTTACCCTTTGCCCACCCCACCAAACACAACCACCTGCCTGCTTTCAACCTTCCCAGGCTTCGGCAGGAAAGAACAGAAGTTCAAAGCAAAGGAGAGCCAGCAGCCACTCAGTTCTGTTTGTAGCAGAGCTCATACCCTAACAACAAATTAGCTCTGTACTATAAGCTTTACAAGGCATTCCTTTTAAGGGCTGACTCCCCCTTTCAAACTCGAGTTCACAGGCTAGGGGCCACTAGAGTTTTTGTCATCCGAAACAAAGGCTTCAAGTCACCATGGCAACCTGGAACTGATAAGGCCTGAACCCTACAGTGATTTTCCCCATCACTCCCCAAATGACTGAGCAGAAAGGACTGATGGCAATCACAACAAAAGAATGTTTCTGGCATCCCTGTGTAAATTGTGGTCCAAATAAGCCTCCAGTTCCACACTAAAAAAAAAGGATGAGAAATTTTGGGTCATGCCATGCCATAAATCCACTTCTTTCACAGCTATCCCATGTAAATTTGTTGACTTTATTTTACACTTCTTTTTTAAAAAATCATTTGATACTGTTAGTACAGTATAGTTTACTTTCTGCAATTGTCTTACACCCAGACAAATGCTTTTTGGAGATAGGATTGCTGGAGTTACCTTTGCCAGATGGACAGCTGCCATATCTGTTCTACACAGGTACAGTAATGAATATTATTAATGTTTTTTCCTCAGTTGCCAATAGTCTTTGACATTTTGCAGGCATAGACACTTCACTGTACATATGCAGCTTGCATATACTCCATGGCCTCATTTATATTCATGGAGGAAACACGTTCAATTATTGTTGTAGCAAACACATGGATATGCATTATAACCATTCAAAAGCTGACAGCCACTTGAATCAATTATAGCTTAAACACACCAATAACGTACAGGGTGGTTAAGTCTCAGGAAATGACTTCCTTATTTTATAGATAAGAGAGAAAACCTGTTGTTGTTAAAGACATATTTTAGGCAACAACCACTTCAGGGCACTGTAAGTAGAAAACTGCAATTTACCTTCTGCTACAGAGTAACACATGAGGAAGTCAGCCCCAGCAGGTAAGGTATAAACTGCAGCAGCATCCACTTCAGTGTCATTGACGTCTGACTGGTCTGTTATGCTGTCTACTGTATCAGCAACAATGACTGGGTCATCATGTTTATCTCCTCGACATGCCTAGCAATAAGGGGAGGAAAAAGCTGAACACCGTTCTAAAGCAGAAGTCTTCCTGTCATCCCTGCTCCTTGACAAGCATTAATAACACAGGTTATTGCTGAATTTTTTAGTTGTGGATATAAGCTTAGTAAATAAGCACCAAGAGCTTATTTACTTTGAAGTTATTTTTAGAGAATTAGTGCATGCACTATATTAAGAAAACACTTTGAATGGTGCCATAAGAAATGAGTGAACCAGAAGAAAAACTGACTGTCCATAAATCTGACAAATATGAACACACTTTCTCATCTGGCTGAGCCTACATATTGTACCCAAAAAATAGTAATTTGTCCACTGCAATCTCTATTTCACTCCAGAGTTCTTGCTGGATTTATTTAAAAATGTATTTTCACATCCTGATGTTGTACTAATAATTTGTTGACTGGATTGTTTCTTATGTTTCAGTAAAATTCACAGTACTTCCTATAAGAATTCAGGATTCCATGATCTCACCTGAATTATAAATATTTTTGGCTTCCCTACTAGACTTGGACATTTGTCTCCTCTGAACATGCCGGTCAATGTCTGTATTTTTATTTTAGCATCATAGGCATAAACATGGTCATCTTCACCATGGCTCAGGAAAATGCACATGAAACAGTCTGCATCTTCATGTTTGCCTATGGATACTGCAAGGTAATGAAATTGAAATTAACTACAAGAGTAAGTTGCTTTCTCTTGGCAAGACATTCCATTAATTGTTTATATTGAACTCACTGTCTCATTTTCACAATCCCACTCAAATTCCAGGTAGCTAGACTATCCCATACAATATTCCTGGAGTCAATTTTACTGTTCTAGAACTAAAGTGCAGAATAAATTTTGTTCCAGATATTTTCACTTGGGATTTTGTTGCAACAATGCAAAATATGTCATCAACAGCAGAGGATGCAATTCATAAAAGATGCTCAATCAGACATCTACTTATTAATCGCTGGTACATGCAGTGGTTCTTTTTGTATCAAGAATGCAAGCAAATGCCCTGCTTCTACTACACTGATTTCTTCTTCTTCTAGAACCATACTTTTATTAAATTCTATAAGACATACTAACTCTAAACACATTCACTATAACAAAGCTGAACCCTAATTTATAACTGAATTTACTCAAGCAAATCCAATAGAACAGAATATAGTAACTCACCATTGTAAATGTTTTGAACCACGTCTTCTGCTTTAAGATCATCAAAACACTTCACTTCAAATCCCAGCTCAGTCAAGCTATTGTAGAAACAAAAAAGTATTTCACTTTAGTGTCCTGTTCGGATCACCTAATGTGGTAATGCAACCATTCCATTCCATTCATTTTTATTGCTCATAGACCCATAAGTCATAAGCAAATAGGATATAATACAAAATACATCATATCACTTGTGTTGAAATGGATGCCAACTTCACTGAACTTACACCGTCAGATATGTGTAGGCACCTAACAGCTACCTTATTTCTCATGGCATAGATTTTCAAAAACATCAACAAAAAATAAGGCAAAGAGAAGATGAGAGGTGGAGGGAAGCGATCACTACGTGACTGTTGAACAATAAGCAAGCTACCCGTTAAATGAGACTGTTATTAAATAGATGCAGCTTATAGCACAGAAACAGATGGCACCCTTGCTGAAAATTCTAATAGGAATTAAAATAAGGATATTATTATAGTACTTTGCATGAGTAGTAGCTGTTCAGCTGTGTGCTTTAAACTATGAATCGGGATCCTGGTGTTTCTCAGCAGCTCACTGTGGTTCCTCATTGCAAGGATCAGCAACAGTGAATTTTCCTTGAAAGACTGTTCTACCTCCCATAGACCTACATTTCTCTGCAATTTTAAGCCACAAAGGGGTGCTGGGTTATTCCAGGGTACACTTTCAAGATCATACCAGGTGGCAGGCCCAAAGGCCTGACTACCTTATATCTGAACTGAGCACATCCTCTGCACTAGTACTCAAATGGTTTGTGGGAAAGATTCTTTGAAGTCCCAAGTTCAAAATGTGAAAGCCAGTCTTGATTTCAAAGTGCTTCTTATACATTGTCTTGGTAGTGCTTTCAACAGCACATAAACTAGGACAGTGATGTTTCCCCTATATTACAGATAAGAAGAGAGCTGAGAAAGGCCCCGGTCACACGGGCCAGATAACACGGGGGGGCGGCATGGCTGTTTGCCTCGGAGCAAAATAAAGCACGGTAGCCCGATCACACAGTCCCGAGTCTCCACGCTTAGGCTGTTAGCTGGCGATCACACGGCGATGCTGGAGCGTGGCAAAAAAAGCGGTGCGGCAAGTGTTTCGCGTTTGTGCGCATGCGCAGTTCCACGGAGCAGCACTGCTTTCAATTACGTGTTTGTGTGCATGTGCTTACGAAAAACATCTGGTTTGCGACAGGACCTGGATGGGAGCCGGACGCCACAGGATACTAGCGCTCCCACAATCAGACACCCGCCCCTGCCCCACATTTTCCGGATACTAGTGCACTTTCCACAGTACTTTTTTACTGCACATCTTCGGCAGGACGCCACAGGTTAACCATGGGTGCGCTATGCTTTCCAGATGTTGCAGTGTGATTGCGCCCTGAAAATCCGCCTGACATTCGTGCCTTTAGCGCGGCAAATCCTCCATGTGAACGGGGCCAATGAAATGCTTTCCTAACACTATAGAGTTGAGTTCATGGCTGAAGCAAGATTTGAACTGGAGGAATTTCACAGCTCCCAATTTTTGCCTCACATGGGGCTACCAGGCTCTTTTATATTACACTTCCCATTGTACAAATATTTTGTGTCCTTTTCCTTAAATGCCACCCAGCTGAATTAGGTTTATTTAATCATAACTTTACAGAGCAGATATCTCTTCCCCTCTCACCTGTGTTTCAGGTTCTCTCTGTCGGCAACAGTGCCACGTCTTTCTGGTAGTGTTAAATGCCAGAAAAATCGTTCATGATTGAAGATCAAAGCAAGTCCTCTCCTCTTGTGGTTCATTTTGTACTCTGCAGTTGGATCAAAGAGGTAGGTGCTTCCCCCCCACAAAAAAATTTTAGTTAACAAAAACAGTCACATACACACACACACCCCAAGTTCATCAGAACAAATCAAACACCAATATGCTCATGGGGACTTTGGACTTTTGAAAAAGAGAGGAATTTCAAAAACTCCAGACAGGGAAAATTATCACTGGCTGTGCACAAGCCTTCAGGATACCTGAAATTACCTTCTGAAGGTTGACTGCCATATCAGACTTACTACTGGAAAAGAAACCATGGTATTCAAACAGCCCCTTTTTTCTTCAGAACACAGTTTCATGTGCCACCTAGTGGTGTTAGTATGAAAATCCCGATACCAGGACTTCTGATGCACTGTTTGAGAGCCAGCTCAGTCAATGGCATCAACACAGTCTTTAGAAGAAGAGGAGGAAATTGGATTCATACACTACCTGAAGGAGTCTCAGAGTGGCTTACAATCTCCTTTCCCTTCCCCTCCTCACAACAGACACCCTGTGAGGTAGGTGGGGCTGAGAGAGCTCTCTCAAGAACTGCCCTTGAGAGAACAGCTCTGAAAGAACTTATGACTGACCCAAGGTCACGCCAGCAGCTGCATGTGAAGGAGTGGGGAATCAAACCTGGTTTTCCCAGATTAGCGTCTACGCTCCTAACCACTACACCAAACTGCCTCTTTACCATTGCTTTGGTGCATTCTGCTAGAAGACTGCAGGAGTAAAGGAACAAAGCATTAAAGTGAAATCTAGGTAAAACTTCTAGTCTGAGTATGATAGCTGTCCAAATAGAATTCTGAGGAATTTTTATCATAGACTACCACTGCATCATAAAAGGCTGGTAACTACATATAAAAAAGGTGTAAATGACTTACTACTGTTCCTTCAAGTAATAAAACTCTATTAATTTTGAAAAATAGAAATGAATAATAGAATAATAAGAGCTGGAAGGGACCTCCAGGGTCATCTAGATCAACCCCCTGCACAATGCAGGAAATTCACAAATACCTCCCCCTCCACACCCTCAGTAACTGCTGTTCCATGCCCAGATGATGACCAAAAAATCAATTATTGAAAAAAAAGATTGAAATCCTAGCCACCCAACATCAAACATGTACTTTACCCTGAGCCATGAACCCACCCTAATTTTGACTATGAATTCCTGACAGGTAGCAGGCAATCCCCTTCATTCTTGTTTCTTTAAAAATCATCTCCATTCATTCTTGTGCATAGGCAGAGCATTTGCACAAGGCCTGCTAAAAACAAGAATGCTTCTCCCATACCTTTAAGAATTATTGCTTTAATTCATGTGCCAATGTTCATTTTAATCAGCCAATTAGTACAAGGGGACTACAGTGCATTCCTAAAGTGAGTTATACCTTTCTAAGGCCACTGACTTCAATGGATATAATAGGGTACAACTTTTCCTAGGATTGCACTGTTAATTACTAAGGATGGCATCAGAGTAGGTGTTCCAACAGTTTGACTTCAGGATTGGACCTCAAGACATTTTGGGAAATGCATACCTAGAAGCTGGGAGAAAAAAATGTAAGCTACAGAATCTGTCCAACTAGTTGCCACCCAGAGACATTATTTCCAGTACTAGGAACACTCACTAAGTGTGAAATACCAGTTCCGGATGTATTTGGGGAAGTTAAATTAGATTTGTATGAAGACACTACTACTTGCCCTGACTTTGTGTTCATATACGATGAGCTGCATCTAACATGCAAATAGAAGGGATGTTTGCTGCTTTCTCCACCTGTCCCCCTTCATCTCATCAAGCCATCTTTAAGGAATGGGGATGTCTGGGAACAGCATGGACTGCACAGCCGAAGACTGCAGCAAGCAGGAGAAATTGAGGTTACAGAAGGGTTGGGATGTGGCAAAACTACAACAAGAAAGGGGAACTGGCAGATTTCCTTTCCTGTCTTGTACTGTACCGAAGGTTCCTGTGCCCTCTCTAGAGGGGCTTTTCAGATGGGCTTAGGGGGCTATGGGAGAAAGCACCAAACATCTCTTCCATGAGCTCACACTATTTACAAAAGATAGGGCTGGCTTCAATATCTGTATAAACCTAATCTGGCCCAATATAAATATGGTGAATAAATATATTGTCCATGCACAGGGCTATAATTGTATAGTAAATTCAATTCTAATATTTAGCTATTCTGAAAGTATTCCACAGAAAAGCTGCAACAAGCCAGGATCAATCTGGGTTTCTTTTGAGGGCTCCAACAGGATTGCTGCACCAACATGCATGAGCAAGCCAAGGATCCAGGTCTTGTTCCACTCTCCCATCATTACCCACTCTGATAACAATGTTCTTTTACCTTATATCAAGGGCATCTGTTTCTGTGAAGTTTTGCTGTCCATCTATAATGTTAACAGAATACAAAACATGTTTGAACTACTGCTAAAGGTGTGTTCAAATATAGATAATAACCAGTTTCTCAAGCTTTCAAAGAATCTGCAGTACAAAAATGTCATATAAAGTCAAGTCACTTAAGAAAATTGAACACATAGTTGTATCATGGAGTGTAGCCAGTCTGAAATTTGGAAGCTTTCCTGAAACTTTCCTTGAAATCTAAGATGACAGTCTACATAGCAATGTGCCAGAAGAGAAAAGAATGTGCTAAGTTCAAGTGGCAGTTTCTTCCTCAGAGTATCCTATTAACAATAAAGAGTATTGCAGCTAATAAAAGCAAAACACAATTTTACTAATGCTGTTTATGGTCAAAATTTCCAATGTGTGCCTAGAAAGTTGGGGTGCACAGGGCTATAATTGTATAGTAAATTCAATTCTAATATTTAGCTATTCTGAAAGTATTCCACAGAAAAGCTGCAACAAGCCAGGATCAATTTTGGTTTCTTTTGAGGGCTCCAACAGGATTGCTGCACCAACATGCATGAGCAAGCCAAGGATCCAGGTCTTGTTCCACTCTCCCATCATTACCCATTCTGATAACAATGTTCTTTTACCTTATATCAAGGGCATCTGTTTCTGTGAAGTTTTGCTGTCCATCTATAATGTTAACAGAATACAAAACATGTTTGAACTACTGCTAAAGGTGTGTTCAAATATAGATAATAACCAGTTTCTCAAGCTTTCAAAGAACCTGCAGTACAAAAATGTCATATAAAGTCAAGTCACTTAAGACAATTGGACACATAGTTGTATCATGGAGTGTAGCCAGTCTGAAATTTGGATGCTTTCCTGAAACTTTCCTTGAAATCTAAGATGACAGTCTACATAGCAATGTGCCAGAAGAGAAAAGAATGTGCTAAGTTCAAGTGGCAGTTTCTTCCTCAGAGTATCCTATTAACAATAAAGAGTATTGCAGCTAATAAAAGCAAAACACAATTTTACTAATGCTGTTTATGGTCAAAATTTCCAATGTGTGCCTAGAAAGTTGGGGGGGTATGGGTGATTTTTAAATCTCTGGTCTCACTTTTAAATTCTCCAGCTAACACCAATCAGCTCTTTCTCTGATGGGTTACTAAGCAAGGAACTTTGTACATAGTCAGTATACATACTGCCATTTATAAGGATCAGTGCATAGTGGTAATAATTTAACTCTGGCATTAGAAACATCACAAGTCATCTTCAGATCTTCCCTAAAGGCTTGCACAGGGAAACACCATTGGAACTAAACAACAGTCATACGCACACACACAAAGGCAATGTATTTGTAGAAGGAGGGACGCTTAGTCAGCTTAAGGATACAATCATATTGTTTCTGCCCAAGTATTCCAGATTCCATGTAGAGGTCTTATTTTGAGATCTATGGCTCTAGCATATATCTTAATAGCCTGCTACCTGTGCTTCGCTATGGTATTTAAGTTCTGTAAATCCAGTTATAATACTGATGATCTGAAGTCTGAAATGTGACATTTGTTGTAGGAATTCTAACAGAGAAGATTGTAGTGTAAGAAATGAAGTGAGACATACGTACTTTTTTTTTCTCCACTGAAGGACCTCTCTCTAGACCACAATGGTGGTTCTGCCCTCAGGTGCTAGGATCACCTGGCTGCTTGATGAGCTCACGCTGGAGCAGGCCACATAAACTGTCCATTTAAGAAGCAGTCGTCTGTTAAGTCAACTCCTGCTACCTTCCACGAAAGTGATGGCCTTTCTACTTGTGTTCCTGGATTGTTTTGCTCATATGGAGACTATGTTGTTCTGAGCACCTCAGGGTGATCTAGCTGGTACTTGGCCTGCGCAGCTCAGTGCACTGCAGGAGTACTATGTGCAAATGTCTTTGC
>NW_015161407.1:1399529-1403985 GCF_001447785.1 Gekko japonicus
TATATAGAGATAAATAGATATAGATATAGAGATATATAGATATAGATAGATATAGATAGATATAGATAGATAGATATAGATATGTCAGGTATATATGTAAGCAGAAGAGCCCAGATACCATAAAGTCTCAAAGTGGCTTTGTTTTAAAATCTTAATTTGGTAAAATGATGTTGTTATGATTTGTTCAGTCTATATTAAGTACACCTTGACCTGGATGGCCCAGGCTAGCTCAGTCTCATCAGCTCTCGGAAGCTAAGCAGGGTTGGCCCCGATTAGTAGTTGGATGGGGACCCACCAAGGAATACCAGGGTCATGACAGGGAGGCAGGCAATGGCAAGCCACCTCTACACGTCTCTTGCCTTGAAAATCCTATGGGGTCACCATAAGTCAGCTGTGATTCGAAAGCATTTTCTACCACCATATGAAATACGCATCTTCATTTGCCTGAATATGCTGCTTGTTTTCCTGTTCTGCTTCTGCTTAGAAAAAGTTAGCCCTTAAGTATATTTTGAAAACACCAAGTACCCTACCTTTGAACTGTAAAGCAGGTTTGCTATCCACATCTATTTGCTCTGTAATAAAACACAGCAAATTCACTGTTACAATACACATTACTTCTGTGATGAAAACTATGCAGTCTCTACAGTAAATTCAGTCCCCTTCTGTATCTCTATATACAGCAGTAGGTTGTGAAACATTGCGGATTCTGCGTGGTCACTGCTCAATAATAAGACTTTTTTTTAAAGTAACTCTTCCTCAGACTTTTTAAAGTAACTTTTCCTCTAAGTATTTTGGTAGAGGAGACAGGTTTTCTGAGTTGTCTCCTCTCCTGTTCCATTACAGGTCTGGATTTGCTCAGCCTGGTCTCCATAAGTAAAATGTTTTCTTGTCAGCTTTTAAAAGGTCACTTTCCCTCTCTCTCTCTCATTGACATTAGTAATGCCTCAAATGATTCCTGTCCCCAAATAAAAGGTCGGATTGGTACTAAGTGAATACTGCTGCTGCTTTGTGCCTCTGTGGGCATCTGTGTTTTGTGAATTCAGAACAGAGGCTGCAGGCATGCGTCCTCAGCAAGTGCCTCCCCTATGTGAATGTTTAAAGGGATTTGCATCACTGTGTTTGAAACCTGGGCGCTTATCCCCAGTGGCAGCAAGCCAGTGTGGAGACGGTACTGGTTACACAATGGTCTGACGATTTTTTTCTGGCTAGGTGGAAAATAACTATATATTAAACATAGTCTGTACATGTTTCAGTAAGGGATCTGGAAGCACTCCATAAGAGAGTACATCTTGTCCAGTGCTAGCCCATAATTTGCCCAGATGTGAGTTTAATTCCCCAAATGACAGTTTTAATAACCCCAGCGTACAGTACAGACTGTATTAAACTCATGTAGAATTACCAATTAGACGTGCTTTATGGGTTTCCCCTGACTTTTAGAAAAATCTGTTCATCCATCATATAAACCTACACATAACAGCAACAGTGCGTATTTTGCCATGTGCATCTGCTTCCAGGCTATGTGCCTACAGCAAACTATACCAGCTGTTTCTATCACAGGAACAGCTGGGGTTGGCTTTATCGCCCTGTCGATTCTTTAAAGGTGTGACAGAGAGGTGTTTCGCTACCTGCGGGTTTCCTTACAAGTGCTCTTACTTGAGAGTGACTAGCCGCAGCGCCTTTAAGCCACGCGAGCCTGGATCAGAGAGCCAGCGCCCTCCTCGCCCTGCACGCGAGCGCCAATCCGCAAACCCCGCGGCTACGAAGCAGTGACGCGGCGAGCGCAGTAGAGGCAGACAGGAAGATAACAAAGGGAGCTGCTCCCGCAGCAGCCCCAAAGCGAGGACTCTGCCCAAGCGGCGCTCGCACTCGGGAACGGCTCCGCTTTTGCTTTCCCTTTTTGACACACACACGGGCTCAAAGGTGGAAGCCCTCGGCGACCTTTTGCCCCCCAACCGCTTCCCGGTGACACGAGGAGCTGGAAAGGTCCCACCGAGCTCGAGCCACTCCCTCACTCCGGAGTGGTCGGAGGCTTATGAAGTGCAGCGGCTCTGGACGTGCTCAAGGGAACTCTTGCCCGAGGGCCGAGCCTCGCTTCCTTGGCCGCCGCCTCCTGATCGTGCGCCAAGGTTCCTTTCCTCCTCGCCCGCCCCGATCACCCGGAATGGGAGCATATGGAAGGGGGCCCGCAAGTCCCTGGCAAGGGGACAAGGTCCCCCCACCCCACCCTACCCCCGACGCCCTGCAGCAGCCGAGCCCGCCCGAACCTTCCCGCTTCCTTTCCAGGGGCTCTCGCTGTTTTCACACGTGGTTACCTGAGGCGCTCTTGGTGGCTTTCTGCCGCTTGGGGCTCTCCATGATGGCAGGCTTTGTAGCAGCTCCGCGACGTCTTGGCGAAAACAGCAGTCGGGCCGCTGCTCCTGCAGTCAGTCAGTCAGTGCTCCTCCTCCGGCGGACGGAGGGACGCGAGCAGCTTTGGTCCTCCTCCGCCTCCTCCGGCTCCCACCCACCTCCTGTAGGGTTTGCCTTATCACTAGCATAGCAACGTCTGCTGAGTGGCTGGTTGCCGACGTTAGGCAGGGCTTGCAGTACTTCCCCCGGCTTGCGCAAGGACCGAGAAATGCAAGACGTGCAGTCGTGGTGATAGATGCCTACGTAAAGTGCCAGTCCCACGGCTTACCACCACCCCCCTCCGTACTTACATCCATGTCGGATCAAGTGGGTTCAGCTTCACGGGAGCTTACACCTGCAATAAATGTTAGTATTTCGGGTTAAGGGGGTTTTCGGGTTTGTTTTTTGTTTTTTGCATTTCTGGCTATTACTGTCAAAGAAGGGTAACCTGTCCCCCCCCGCCCCCCATGATGGTTCTTCAGAGCCAGAGATAACCCGAGTGAATGAATGTTCCACTGGTGACACAATGGTATAAAGGGAAATGGGAGAAAGGGAACTACTGGCGTTTGATCGTTATGACTGTACACCTTACACACACCCCAACACACACAAGCAAACTTTTCTGTACATCTGAAATAACAGCCTTTGTTAATTAGAGAGACGAATTATAGTCCTGCGAAGGAGAACTAAAGGCGCAGCTAGCCACACCCGGCTTCCCTTTGTGTGAGCGCTCTGGCCACAGAGGATTCAAATACACCAGAGCCACAAGACCACAGCTCCAGGGGTTTTTTTCTTGCTTGTTTCCAGACTGTGAGCGATGATGTCATCGATCGGCGATCCTGGAGGAGAGGCATTATTATCGCTTAAACAGAAAACTGCTCTTCAGCCTCCGGAGTAACTCTGTCTTGGGGATTGTAACAGCTGTGTTGTTAAGACTGGTTCTGGCCTGCACTGTTAAAAAAAGGTTGTCACACCTGAACTGCACTGAGGTCTCCGTCCTCCTCAGGCTCCATCCCCAATCTCGAGGAGTTCCCAACCCGGAGCTGGCAACCCTAGTGCCCCCCCCCCCATCCTCTGCCAGTGGATCAGCCCCAAGATATTGTTCTGAAACTATTCACTTCTTCTCTCTCCTGCTTTTGTGTCTGTGAGCCTTGATTCTTCTTCTCCTTCCCCCACCCTATCCCAGGTGGACTCAGGGTGGCTTACAGCATGCAGCTCATAAAAAAATAAACCCGTAAAAGCAATAAAACAGTTGATGGAACAATATGCCTCATATCAGGTGAATACAGGTGCTCCAGTGCCCAATAATATTATCTGAAAGCAGGCACTGGGAAAGGGGCCATAAACAGGGGAGGCCAGAATTGTTGAATCACCACCTCAATCAAAAGCCTGACAGAACAGCTCCATTTTACAGGCCCTGAGGAACTTCTGTTGCATGTGTCACATTTTTAAAAAATGTGTTTGTTTGTTTTTCATATTTACAGTTGATTAGCTTTATTCATAATAATGTATGGCATTTCATACACTTATGACAGGGTGGGGTTACTTTCTCAAGAGAAAGAACCTAATCTGCCTGAGGACAGCTGAATAGGCAATAAATTGGCATTGTTGAGAGTCACATCCCGTGGAGTTATGAATGACAAGAAAGGGGACCCACAAAACAAGTGGGGCGGGGGCGGGGGAGCTCCACACAAAGCAGGAGGAGGAGGAAGCAGCAGGTAAGCTCCCCCCCATCCCGCCGGTTCCCCCCCATCTCCTCCACTCCCCCCTCCACCACCACCCGGCTCAGGGGGCAAGGCCTGAGCGGCTTACAGCCGCCTGGCCTCACCAATCTCCCCCCGCCTTCCCCCCCCCATCCCGCCGGTTCCCCCCCATCTCCTCCACCACCACCCTCCTCCACCACCACCACCACCCCAGTTCAGGGGGCGAGGCCCGAGCAGCTTGCAGCCGCTGGGCCTCGCCGATCTCCCCCCCTCCCCCCGGCCTCTCCCCCTGGCTCCGAAGCGATACTCGCGGGGGGAGTATTCCAGCCCGCCAAGCGTCACCCTCCCTCTCCAGCAGCGGCGAG
>NW_015161407.1:1404926-1439515 GCF_001447785.1 Gekko japonicus
TATAATGACACAGAGCCCACCATTTTCTCAAACAGAACTGATCTCTGCCATCTGGAGAGCAGTTGTAATTTTGAGTGATCTCCAGCCCTCACCTGGAAATTGGCAACAATGGTTTCCCAGGAGGAAATGGCTGGTTTGGAGGGTGGAGTCTAGGGCATTGTACCTGTATGAGGTCTCACCACTCCACAAACCCCACCCTCTCCAGGCTCTCCCCTCAAATCTCCAGGAATTTCCCAACCTGGAGTTGGCAACCCTATTTCCTTCCCAGCCAACCATCAACCTATCATTATCTGCCCTTGATCTCTGCCATCTGGAGAGCAGTTTTAATTCTGAGTGATCTCCAGCCCTCACCTGGAGATTGGCAGCAATGGTTCCCCAGGAGGAAAAGCACAGTCTTTCTCCACAGTGGAGACCAAAGCAGCTTACATCATTCTCTTCCTGTTTTGATCTGCACAACAATCCTGTGAAGTAGGTTAGGCTGAAAGTCTGTGACTGGTCTGAAATCACCCACAGCAAGAACCTGGATCTAGCAGACCCTGCTCTGAAGCACTAACTCCAACACCTGAAGATCGCCAGGTATCACAACTGAGCTCCAGACAACATATCTCTCCCCCCCTGGAGAAAATAACTGCTTTGGAGGGTGGGCTCTATGGTATTCTATTCAACTGAGGCCTCTCCCCTCCCCAAACTCTGGCTTCCTTAGACTCCACCACAGAATATCCAGGAATTTCCCAACCTGGAGCCGGTAACCCTAGTCAGGACTGGCCCCAATGAGTTCTCCCCAAAGGCCTGGAAAGGGCTTCCTTCTTTTGCCTTTTTACTGACAGAATCAAGCATGGTTGCCTAGCAACAGCCACTGAAGGAAACGTTAGTCCCACAGGAGCCAAGAAGGAGAAGTGTCTTTGTCGGGAGAGACAGCCATTTTGATAGTTAATTCTGTGAGGGAAGAGTGTCCAGGCTGGCAGTGGGCAGGGAGAGGAGCGGACCCAGCAGCCACCCAAGGTCACGTGAATACTCTTGAGTGGTGGTTGATGGGCCAATGGCTGATGGAGTGCACTGCACAGCCAATGGGAGAGTTGAAAATGGCCAATACGTAAGGGAACTATATATATAGGATAGGATTAGAACATGTTTAGAGACCAGCTTGAGGTAAGGGAAAAACCACAGCAAACATAAAAACAATAAAAAATACAAGCCATAACACCACTCACAGGCTAGAGGAAGAGCATCAAAGCAGCTTTAAAATGAGGAATCCTTCAGTTAAAAGCCTGGAGAAGGAGAAATGTTCCAGCCTGATATTTAGTTATATTTATTAATTATTCAGCTTATATTCCGCTCTCCCTGCAAAGCAGGCTCAGGGCGGGGTATATTCATTAAAACATATTACATAATATATAGATAGCAATTAAAATCTGATAAAACCAACATAAAACAATTCAATTCAATAATAATAATAATAAGTGCTAAACAACATCTGAACAACAATAAAGCAGGAACCAGGTAAGTCTCCAGGATGAGGATATTTCATAGGCAAGGTACCACCACTGAAAAAGCCCTGTCTCTGTTTGCCATCCAACTCACCTAACAAAGAGGGAGCTGCATAGAGAACAAGACTTCAGAAGAGGGTCTTACCTCATGGGCAGCAGAGGAGGAAACTGTCCTTGAAGTAGCCTGGCCCCAAGCCATTTAGGATGTCAAAAGTAAGAACTTTGAATTGTGTTTGGAAACAAACGTAGTCAGTGAAAATCTTTCTGCACAGGAGAGATACAGTCCCTGTATCCGGTAAAGATTTCTCTTGCTCGAAAGCCAGTCAAATCCGACACTAGGGTTGTGGTGCTCATCTCCGTTTCCAAGCCGAAGAGCCAGCACTGTCCGAAGACAGTGGCCGGCTGTTACCTTCCCACCGAAGCATTATCTATTTATCTACTTGCAATTTCTTGCTTTCGAACTGCTGGGTTGGCAGGAACTGGAACCAGAGACGGGAGCTCACTCCATCATGCGGCACTCGGGTCTCGAACTGCTGAACTACCGACCTTCCAGCCTGCAGTTCAGCGTCTTAACCACTTGAGCCACCGCAGCTGTATCCAACACCCCTTAAATGCTTTCAGAAGCCACCCCATATAAGGTGTATTACAGTTATCTAACCTGGATAACTTATTCAGAGCATGGATTACCACCATGGCCAGATTATGCTTTCCAAGGAATAACTGTAGCCAATGGTGATAAAAAGCACTATGTGCATCAGAGGAAATCTGAGTCTCCAGCCAAAGCCCAGGATCCAGCAGCACACACACCCAGTTACGAAGATGTTCCTTCAGGGGAGTGCAACTCCCTTCTTAGACAAGTTGACTCTTCCGTCGTTGAGCAGCTTTGTCATTGATTGCAAAGCGGTAGCCAAGTTACTCTGTCATAGCAAAATAAAACAAAAATCTAGTGGCATCTTAGAGACCAACAACATCACAGAACTCTTGGTCACATATATATATGTCATTGACCAACAATATTTCAGTCTTGTCCAGTCTGAACTTTGGTTTATTGACCCATCCCAAGACCTTCTCCAGACATCTGTTCAGGACTTCCACAGACCTACCTGACTCATATCTTAAGGAGAAAAAGAGCTGTGTGTCATCTGTGTATTGGTGACACCTCATTCCATATCCCCAGATGATCTCTCTCTGTGATTTTCATGTTGATGTGAAACAGCATGGACAACAACATGGACCCCCACAGCTTGAATGTCATGAGGCCCAACAGCAGTCCCTTAGCACCACCTTCTGGAACTGGCCAGCCTAGTGAGGGCAAAATCTCCAAACCACAGCCTGCTTCTGCAAACAATATCAAAACCACTGCAAGGTAGGTCTCAGAATTGAGTTTACTTTTGCCCCGTAGTAGTAGTCTCCCCAGCCCCCAATACAGAGTTAATGTAGCTGTGCTCCAAAGACAAAAGAACCCAGATGGCATGGTATTTGCATTATTACCATCACACTCTTAAATCTGTGCTAGAAATTGTCGTGTGGTTGTGAAAGTGAAGAGGGGATTGTATATATTGTGATATATCACAGATTGTATTTTTCAAGTGGAAGAATCAGTATATACCTTTACATGTTAACAATTCTATTCCTAGGCAATTTCATTTGCTGTCAATAAAACGGTGAAAGTTCTTTCCTTTCTGACATATTACCACTTTGCACACGGAGGGTCCCAGCATCTCCAGTTAAAAGGATTAGGTAGCAGGTGATTTGAAAGTCCTCAGCCTGTGACCCTGGAGAACCACTGCCAGTTTGAGTAGGCAATAATAACCGTGATCAACCAGTAGTCTGATTCAATATAGGGCGTCTTCATGTGTTCACAAACTAAGATGCTTAGTCAAAAAGCAAGCATAAAGGCCCTGACATGGAGCCTGATCTCATCAGATCTCGGAAGCTAAGCAGGGCCGACCCTCACAAGTACTTGGAAGGGAGACCTCCAAGGAATTCCAGGGCCGGGATGCAGAGGCAAGTAATATCAAAGCCACCTCTCTGAAACTCCCTAGCCCCACTAGGGGTTGCCAGAAGTCACCATGACTTCCAGGCTCGCAAGCATGCTTGCACACACGCACGCACACACACACACAAAAGACACAAAAAAGTATGTGAAAAGGCAAGCGTAGAAATATTAGTACAACCAAAGCAGAAAAATGGATACTTATTCTGGAAAAACAGGTTTGACAGTTGAGGAGTTCAGTTACTTCTGAGCTCTGTGAGAGAAGCAGAGAGAAGTTCAGTTAGCTCTAAGTTCTGTGTGGGGAATGAGTTAGACAAGCAGTTAGTTCTGTGTATGAAGGAAGTTACAGAGAATAAGAAAAAGTAAATGAAAGTTTAATTGAAGACAAATTATAGGAAAGGCTGTATGTCCTGATATCTTGGAGAGAAACAGTGAATTTATAAGACCTTGAGTTAAAGTGTTACAAAGTTACCTGAAAGATCGTGGTGGAGTTTCATTTACTTGCATTGTAGAGAGCTTGGGAGCAGTAAAAGGGTTAAGAAAGCAGTAGCAGGTGGTGTTTGGAATTTTCAGTCTCTGATTAAAAGCCACACTCCCTCTAACTTATCTAAATTAAAGGTCTTCTCTTGAAATGTTTAGAGAAAGTGCAGTTTATTCTTTCTCCCTGTTGCCTTCGGTTTCCATCTCCGCAATTGCTCTTGCTGAACTTTGGACCCAGAGCAGGCACAATGCATGTAAACTGCTAGTTTTGAGTCACATTGCCTGGAATTTTTGGTGGCAGGTCAAAGCATGACTCAGATTTGCTACTTACAGTGTTTCTGCCTTCACTGTGGTGGTGTGTCTGAACTGCTGGATTCTTTAGCATTTCACTGCTGAAATCATCATTAAGGCCCTATTTACAAAATGTCTCTGTAGGGGAGATGCTGTCTTTCAGAGATCTGTAATATCCACAAAAGTCTGGTTTTCCCAGTTCATCTGCCTGAGCAGCTGAGCCAGCAGGGAAAAACACTTTGTACTGCTTTGACTGAAATGCCCACTAGTGGTAGGCTGATAACAGTCTTTGGAAATCATTACAGCAACCATGGATTTCCCACAAACTCAAGGCAAGGGGAGTCTCAAGGGCAGGTTGGAAAAAAAACACACACCTTAAAATACAGAATATTAGAGCATCGTTTGGAATATAAGGCCCTCAGAGGCAGTTTATAGGAGATTCATGGTTTGAGGAATCTCAGAGTAATGGTGTTTATTTAAAGCAATAATTTTTCACACTTGGGGACCCTATTGTTTCCTTCTTTATGACTGGCCTATCTGGCTGTTTCCTTGAGTTGGGACAGTTTTCATTATATTAAATTGCATGCTATATGGAAACCTCATATTCAACATGAACACTTTATGAAGCAGATTTAGTTACACATCTTTGCTAGAATCCTACTACCTGTACATGTGTACACAGCTGGAAAAGGCTATGAATTTTCGATTGCAGCTGATTTATTTCGCTAGTTCCAAAGTAACTTACAGCATCGTTACCCCTCCTCTTCCATTTTATCCTCACAAAAATCCTATGAGGTAAGTTAGGTCCTTGGCAGAGTGGGGATTTGAACCTACGTCTCCCAGATCCTAGTCTTAACAACCAGACCGTGCTGGCTCTCAGCTATTCTCCCTTGAACAGTCGAGCTATATTTTAAACTGAGAAAAGCACACACTACAGTTCTGCAAGTACCTATACTAGAAACTTCTACAACTAGTGTTGTAAGACTTCACACAATTTGTCTTGCAGCAACAACTCCTATTCCTTAGCTTATAAAGCGTAGTAAAAAATTATGTTTTTCTGTCTACGTTTAGTACATGCCCCTCCTCACAGCTGCTGGAAATATTATAATCCTTCTGATATTGCTTTTCGGGGAAAAGGCATGCCAGTTCAAGAAGAGGAAATTCCCTTCATTTTACATGCCTGGTCAAGTATTTTAACTTGACATCAGCTGCCAGAGCACCCACATTTACTACAGTTTATTTTTAAGAAGCTCAACAAGCAGATCCTTCAATGTTCGGCTTTTCCCCTAACAGTAAGCAAGTAATATCAAAGCCACCTCTCTGAAACTCCCTAGCCCCACTAGGGGTTGCCAGAAGTCACCATGACTTCCAGGCTCGCAAGCATGCTTGCACACACGCACGCACACACACAAAAGATGCAAAAAAGTATGTGAAAAAGCAAGCATAAAAATATTAGTACAACCAGAGCAGAAAAATGGATACTTATTCTGGAAAAGGGTATGTTTTGATGGATTCTGTCCTAAGTTGTGCAATCATAAGATGACTCTGTGATGTACAATGCTAACAAATTGCAATAATCTTATCATAACTACCTTGCCATGCAATAAAATCTCAGCTATGGGTGCCACAAACTTTGCGAGAAACATGCCAGATAGGCCAACAAACAATGTTCAACAGCCATGATCACCGTGAGCAGAATCACTGAACTGTTTGTCTTCAATGGTTGTAGAACACCTTTGCAACTAGCTGTGGTGGTGGAGTTTCATTTACTTGCATTGTAGAGAGCTTGGGAGCAGTAAAAGGGTTAAGAAAGCAGTAGCAGGTGGTGTTTGGAATTTTCAGTCTCTGATTAAAAGCCACACTCCCTCTAACTTATCTAAATTAAAGGTCTTCTCTTGAAATGTTTAGAGAAAGTGCAGTTTATTCTTTCTCCCTGTTGCCTTCGGTTTCCATCTCCGCAATTGCTCTTGCTGAACTTTGGACCCAGAGCAGGCACAATGCATGTAAACTGCTAGTTTTGAGTCACATTGCCTGGAATTTTTGGTGGCAGGTCAAAGCATGACTCAGATTTGCTACTTACAGTGTTTCTGCCTTCACTGTGGTGGTGTGTCTGAACTGCTGGATTCTTTAGCATTTCACTGCTGAAATCATCATTAAGGCCCTATTTACAAAATGTCTCTGTAGGGGAGATGCTGTCTTTCAGAGATCTGTAATATCCACAAAAGTCTGGTTTTCCCAGTTCATCTGCCTGAGCAGCTGAGCCAGCAGGGAAAAACACTTTGTACTGCTTTGACTGAAATGCCCACTAGTGGTAGGCTGATAACAGTCTTTGGAAATCATTACAGCAACCATGGATTTCCCACAAACTCAAGGCAAGGGGAGTCTCAAGGGCAGGTTGGAAAAAAAACACACACCTTAAAATACAGAATATTAGAGCATCGTTTGGAATATAAGGCCCTCAGAGGCAGTTTATAGGAGATTCATGGTTTGAGGAATCTCAGAGTAATGGTGTTTATTTAAAGCAATAATTTTTCACACTTGGGGACCCTATTGTTTCCTTCTTTATGACTGGCCTATCTGGCTGTTTCCTTGAGTTGGGACAGTTTTCATTATATTAAATTGCATGCTATATGGAAACCTCATATTCAACATGAACACTTTATGAAGCAGATTTAGTTACACATCTTTGCTAGAATCCTACTACCTGTACATGTGTACACAGCTGGAAAAGGCTATGAATTTTCGATTGCAGCTGATTTATTTCGCTAGTTCCAAAGTAACTTACAGCATCGTTACCCCTCCTCTTCCATTTTATCCTCACAAAAATCCTATGAGGTAAGTTAGGTCCTTGGCAGAGTGGGGATTTGAACCTACGTCTCCCAGATCCTAGTCTTAACAACCAGACCGTGCTGGCTCTCAGCTATTCTCCCTTGAACAGTCGAGCTATATTTTAAACTGAGAAAAGCACACACTACAGTTCTGCAAGTACCTATACTAGAAACTTCTACAACTAGTGTCGTAAGACTTCACACAATTTGTTTTGCAGCAACAACTCCTATTCCTTAGCTTATAAAGCGTAGTAAAAAATTATGTTTTTCTGTCTACGTTTAGTACATGCCCCTCCTCACAGCTGCTGGAAATATTATAATCCTTCTGATATTGCTTTTCGGGGAAAAGGCATGCCAGTTCAAGAAGAGGAAATTCCCTTCATTTTACATGCCTGGTCAAGTATTTTAACTTGACATCAGCTGCCAGAGCACCCACATTTACTACAGTTTATTTTTAAGAAGCTCAATGTTCAGCTTTTCCCCTAACAGTAATTACTTCATATAAGCAAGTCATGTCCAGAAACCCATCTAATCAATGATCTGCTGGTGTTATTGCTTCTCCACTGGCCACTTTCTTAGGGCTGGTCTAAATTACACAACTTGCCACAGAGAGTTCAGTTTTCACATGACATTTTTGTTAGGGAATTTATTAAGTGAAACTGGGTCTTGTTCTCTCTTAGCCATTTTTGAATTAGCTCTAGCTCTGGCCTCTAGTCTATTGGTTCTTTGGCTTAGCATCTCATAAGGCTTTGCAGTCTGGCTAAGTATTGTATTTTTCCAAGCAAGAGTGGATTTGTTGATGCACCCTGTCCTATAAAACACGTTTATATTTTTCCATGTCCATGGTATATGGTGCTCGAAGCCTAAAAACAGATTACCTTGCCCCCGAGATATCCTTGACATAGTACAGGTCTAGAGCCTCACTGACCCACTGACAATACAAAGATTAGCACTTAAAGAGGTGTCATAATAGTCTGCGGCACCGTTCCCTCTAAGCTGACTTAGTGTGAGCTAGCTCAGTTTTTTAGCCTCCAGCTCACACATTTTTGTCTTAGCTCAGGAAGGATGGCTCCAGAGCAAACTAATTTATGCAGTAGCCAAATTTCTCGCTCACAGCTTTAATGTCATTAGTTCACAAAGTTGAATTTTTGCTCACAAGACTCCACAGTTTAGAGGGAGCATTGGTCTGGGGCTTCTTGCCCTCATAGGTACTACATTAACTACAGGCAAAGTTCATGTTAGATGTATATGGGGGGCTGGATTTTGTCAACCGTGTCAGATGTTCGTCACAGGCCTAAATTGACAGCTAATTGACAGGTATAGATGGCAAAAGGTATTTAATGTCTGGGCTTTCTTTTGTTCAGGTTGTTGTGTGCCAACCACCCTCTTTATGGGTCTTGACAGAACAATATTTTATTTATTTATTCCTTCGATTTGTAGACCGCTCACCCCCTAAGGGCTCTGAGCGGTTTTACATATACAATTTATTACAATCTCTTCCTAGGGCCACACACATACAATTGAGGGGGAATTGACTAACCTAACAGGCACCCATAGCGGAGTCTTTGTTGTTATAGTCTCTTTTTGCAGGAGGTCTTTTCAATCCGGCGTCGTCATCTTTTTTCTGGCACAGGTCTTCCTCTGGTCGTCGCGGCTTCTTTCCGGGTATGGGCCATAGTGCACGTCCGCGCATGCTCCCGCAGCCGGCCTCTGTCCGGTTGGCTCCAGCCTACTGTGTCGGTCCGCCCCCGCGCTCTGCCGGCCCAGTCTCCACTCGGTTGCTCGCCTCACCACTGCCGCCATGTTCTCTGCCGCCGCCGTTACTCCGCTGCTCGTGCTGCCGCCACGCCACACCATCGCGAAGGGAAGGACGGGTGCCCCCCCCGCTCTAAGAGCAGGTACCCATTTGTCTACTTGCCCATATGGGCTTTCGAGCTGCTAGGTGGGCGGGATTGGATTTATACCCCGCCCTTCACTCGATAACCAGGATATATCCTATAAAACTACAGTGCATTGTATTTCAGGTTTTTGATTTATTCTGTATGCTACATACTTTTGTTGTTGTTGTTCAGTCCCACAGTCAAGTCTGACTCTTTGCGACCCCCTGGAGCACATCATGCCAGGCCCTTCTGTCCTCTGTTGTGCTTCGGAGTTTGCTTAATTTCATGTTCGTTGCCTCGATAACACTGTCTAACCACCTTATCCTTTGCCATCCCCTTCTTCTTTTACCTTCAGTCTTTCCCAGCATCGGGGTCTTCTCCAATGAATGCTCTTTTCTCATTTGGTGGCCAAAGTATTTGAGCTTCAGCTTCAGTATCTGGCCTTCCAGGGAACAGTCAGGGTTGATTTCTTTTAGGATTGACTGATTTGATCTCCTTGCAGTCCAAGGGATTCTCAAAAGTCTTCTCCAGCAGCATAATTCAAAAGTGTCTATTCTTCGGCACTTGGCCTTCCTTATGGTCCAACTCTTACAGCCGTATATTACTACTGGGAATACTATTGTTTTGACCATGCAGACTTTGGTTGGCAGGATGATGTCTCTACTTTTTATTTTGCTGTCTAGGTTTGCCATAGCTTTCCTCCTAAGGAGCAGGTGTGTTTTAGTTCCATGGCTGCAGTCACCATCTGTAGTGATCTTGGATCCCAGGAACGTGAAGTCTGCCACTGCTTCCGTTACTTTCCCTTCTATTTGCCAAGGACTGATGGGGCTGGACGCCATGATCTTAGTTTTTTTGGATGTTGACTTTCAAGCCAACTTTTGCGCTCTCCTCTTTCATTTTCAGCAAGAGGCTCTTTAGGTCCTCTTCACTTTCTGCCATTAGAGTAGTATCATCTGCATATCTGAGGTTGTTGATGTTTCCCCCAGCAATCTTAATGGTGTGCTATTTCAGTCACACACAAAATTAGAAGACACACTCAGCTTTGGCTCTTTATTTTTTTTCTAAAACCAAACTGATACAGTTATATTTTACACATTTTCACTTATAAAATTCCCTTATCCTTCATCAACATATCACAGATCTCTTTTCAAGTAATTTCATTTCAAAAGCTTGTAGTGCTTGTGTGTTCAGAGACCTGAGGGACAGTTATGGTCAGTGTTAAAAATTCATTGACTTTCATAAAAGGGAGAACTTGAAGCTCAAAGGCAATCAATGAAAGTCTCTTGGTCAAAATCCAGCTGAAGTTCGGCCATGACCAGGTCCCACTGAAACCAATTTTAAAAGGCTAAGTTGCAACTACAAGTCATATTGCTTTCAGTGGGATGTGAAACCTGATTTTTTGTGCATGTTACTCAGAAGTATGCTGCATGCAGTTACAAGGCTTAAGCCTCCATGCCACTGCACACTTGGAGCTGGACTGTGACCATTGTTCCTGAGGAATAACTTCATTTTTTAAAATATATAGAAGAACATGAAATGTATGGAATAATTTTCTATTTAAAGCTCAGTAGTTCAAAATTATTTAAATATAAAGTGGACATAAGACCTTGTACAACTCTTAAAAAGTATTCCCACTCCCCTAAGAAACAGCAACTCATTATTTTTGTATTTCGTCTTGAAATTTGCATAGGATAAAAGGACTGGTATGTTTTATACTTGAAAAAATTCATCTATTTTGTTTGCTCTGGCCAATAAGATTCTATTTTTGTAATAGTCTTAAGAGGCCTGTATTGCACAGAATATATTTGTGTCAAAAACATTTGACTAAATTGTCTCATTTTTAAAAAGCTCTGTTTTGTTGTCTTGAGAAATTGTACATACATTCTAGAAAGCCAACATATAACCTACTGAACATTTCAAAAATATTTCAGACTTCTGGTTTTTAATTATACAGGCACTTCAGAAGACAGTCCGCTTCATAAATGGATATGTATACCCTCAATTGCATTGGGGTAATACGTAAAACATACTACAAATATTAGCAAACTAAAGAGAATCTATTAAAAATAATGGTCCACCATCACACTAATGTAGGACACAAGATTGCAAGCTGAACCCACAAACGTTTGAGATTTCCTTGCTTGCCAATAAAATCAAGGCACTAAAGAGACACTGAGTGCTGGTGAAACCAAAGTTTGACCTACTATTTTGTTCCCCCAATGCAATTTTATGGGTCTTCACCTCCTTCACCACTACTAAGATCTTTTAAGTAGTTTAGAGCAGCACTTATCCATAATCATACCATCACTCCAAGACCAAGTGACAAAATATTAGTGTCAGCTTAAAAAATGCATGCAAACAATCCTTAAAAATTAAGGATCTATCCAAAAGTGATGATGGAAGTAAGAAGTGCTATATAAAAATAAAACAAAAAAACTCTTCTGTGGAAGACAATCGTTTCACACGTTTCCCAACAGCTTTGTAACAAATCAAAAACAAAACAAAAAACTAAAAAGGGCACTAGCAAGAAAGGCTGATCTTGAACCAGGTTGCAAGCATCTTTAAAGATCCCTCTTGTCTTCATACCGACACATACAGGCTGCTCTTTGGCTATCAAGGTATGGCTTGCATCCTAAATGTATGACTGCATCGAACAACAACTGAACTGTTGATTCACATGCTGCAAAGAGGAACAGGGAAGGGGGAGAAGGAGAAAGAGTGAATCAGTTCATCGGTTAATAATACAATGAGGTACAGATGTCACTAGAGGGGGGACAAAAAAAACCTTTACCTAAGTTTCTCTCTTGACTTGCGACTAAGTGTATAGTTAAACATACAAGGTTAAGTTTTAATATAAATTTCCTCTGGCTTGTGTAGCCTATATCTGACAGATAAGCAGCTTAGCAAGCAGTATTTGCAATGCTCATAGTGGTAAATTTATGAATGTATTTGCAATCTGAAATCTCAAGATTCATCTGCTGTTTGCTGTTAATATATCTGTCGTTACAGCTCCACATTAATCACGTTGCGCTGTCAGTTTTTACAGATGTCAAGAATCAATACAGTTTTAGAAAACAGGACTGAAGCCTTTCTTCCCTCTCCTTATAATGCACAACTTTAAGGGGAAAGAAATACATCTTCACATAATTTCACAGTTTAGTCAAAGTAACAGAGTTGGAAAATATGTGCTCAAGGACAGAAAATAATAAAGTGTAGTTAATTGTGGTTAAAGACAGTCTTGAGAATTCATTGTTTACACAAATAAGTTTAAAATGAGATTTAGACTATGATCTATTATTAGATGGAACAAGTTGTTCTTTATTAGCCGCGCATACAAATACATGAGGAAGATAGGCAAGATCTTAGGCCACATTAATTTGTGCTTTACAATTTGTTTTTTCCCCCCAGCAAAAACTAGTACACACATCAAGAGTTATCGGCAAATATTTAGCTTACCTTGTACACTCTCTGGTATTCCTAATGTCTTTTGTACATCTCGGCAGATCTTAGAGAGGCAATACTGAAATTGCTCATCACAATCATTTTTCTGGTTACCACAGGTGTCATAACATCTGTCGTGTTGATTGCAGCATTTTGTCATCGAAGGAATGCCAATGTCAAACTAACAGGCAAAGGCAAGAAAGTTAGCGGTCCCTGGGAGTGCTGACCAGACCCACCACTCTTCCAGCTCTAAACATCAACTGACTACCAGCACACAGGGGAAGGAATGCCCTGAAGTGTTTCTTGAGGAGAAGTCAAAAAGGAGTGGCCTTATGCTCTGCAAAGACATCTCAGAGCTATTAAATAGACTGGGAGTTAAGCAAGAACTTGGCTACGGAACCAAACATAAGATGTCATCTGAAAGGAGTCTTCTTTCCAACCGTCAGTGGAACCCAACCAGCCTTCCCAAAGCTATCATGAAATCAAAGAAGGTCCAATCACTCCAGTGTAGCTGGGCAAGTTTGCCATGGTATCATGCAGCAGGTTTTTGTTACAGGGGCCAGGAGAGAATCACCCTTACTCATAGGTTGAGGAAGGGGTGGGAAGAACTAATCTCGCTTGAAGGTGTCAGAGATCACTGCAAATAAGGACAGGCTACTAGGCTAATAAGGCTATTAAGAGAGGGTGCCATGGCTCAGTGGCACAGCATCCACTTGGCATGCAGAAAGTCCCAGGTTCAATCCCCAGCATCTCCAGCTAAAAGGATCTCTGTCTGACACCCTAGAAAACTGCTGCCAGTCTAGGTAGGCAATGCTGACCTAGATGGACCAAGGATCTGGCTCAGTATAAGGCAGCCTCATGTGTTTGTATGTACTGGACATCGTATATGTCTAATGGTATCAAGAAGTACCCAGTATCAAGAGAAAAAGTAATTTCTTTTTGAAAAGGGGAAGGCTAGAATTGCACATTTAGAGGCCAGCTGAAAGGATATGGGAAAAAACTGCCTTTAGTTTAGAATAGTGGTTAAGAGATCATGAGGTTCCTGGTTGAAATCTCATCTCAGCTGTCAACTCTCTAGGTGGCCTCAGACAAGCTAGTTGTCTCACAAACTGAAGAACTGCTACAAGCTTCTATGAATTTCTAAGGCAGTTCGTCAGCAGGGGTTTAAATGGCTTGGAGCCATGTAGACTTCTGCTTTCTGCTCTTCAAGAGAAACAATGGGGAGCAGAAAGCAGGGGTCACAAACTGATACAAACCAGTTTAGTTTGCGGACCAACCTCCTGGTTTGTGGTTTGGCAACGAACCATGAACCGAACCACAAAAACATGGTTCGTGCCCATCCCTACTTACATCCACAACATGAGGATAACTGTCCCACCTTACAGAGTTGTTACAGGCATTATTGTTATAATGTATGTGAGATTCATTTATCAGCCCCTTTGTGTCCCCATCATAGATTGTACCATTCCTGCCACACTATACACCAAATTATTGTTTTTCAGGGTTAAGAAGAAACTCCCTTACGAGGGCAAAGCAGCCTGCCAATGACTGCTACTGTATAGTCCAATCTCTCCCTTTTCAATCCAGTTAGCAAGAAATATGCCAAAATGCAGACCATTTTGCAATCTGCAGCCAAGGATGTGTGGAAGAGTGCTTAGGGTGGCAGAATTAGGAGGGGAGATAGCAAACAGATTATGAGGATTTTCAAGATGGCAGGTGTATTCACATGCCTAGGCACAGCTTTAAGAAGCAAGCCAAGGAGGCTATTCCCATCTCCCCCAGAAAATCTGGTGAGTTTGTTCAATTAAAAAAATGATAGACTTCTGCTAGGTAGGGAATTGGGCTCTTCAGTCCGTTTTACAGGACTGATCTGGGAGGTTCTCACTAACTGAGTTCTTTACAGGTTCCTCCATATCTTTTTTCCCTCACTGCTGAAACTATGTGATTATTTAGATGATTACTGGTCATATTTCTCTAATTGTATGGCTTTGATGAATATGACTTTCAGGCAGGGGTATTTTTGGGCAGGAACGCACAGGAACGGAGTTTCGGCTGGCTTCAGAGTGGCCCATGCCCACTATAGCCAAAACCTCTGCGTGCATGGCTACAGAGGGAAGGCCTGGAGACCAAACCCCGCCCCCCCAGCAACTCTGAGGCAGGGGGGCCCTGGAAGGATCGGGGAGGCATTTAAATGCCTCCCCGTGCCTTCCCCGGCCTGTCCAAGGGCCAGCTTGCCCGGGCTCCCCGTAGCCGCAGAGCGCCCGGGCAAGCCAAGGGAAGGCAATTTAAACTTGAACACCAAAGAGGGGAGAACCACATCCATTGGGTGGTGAAGGTTTATAGCCATAGCGGGGGAAAGGCTTATATCCTGTAAAATATGAAGCACTTTAGTTTCTAAGCTTTCCCATATTAGATATCTTTTAAAAAAATTCACAATGAAATGTGGTGCAGTTGTATATAAACCTGTATGCAGTACAAGTGAGACATCACTAAGTCTCACTGTGTTAAACGGGTAACTATAGACATGACTAGATCCAGTGACTTCACTAGAATAATTATTCAATAGAATAACCCAGCAGAAACACAGGTGTACAAAGTTTGTACATGCTTAGGGATGGCACCTTAAGAAATAGTCCTACCAACACGATCAGGAGTAAGGATAGCCCCGAATCAGAAGAATGTGAATTGGTTCATGGTCTCGCAAACCCTGTTGGAAGGGACTGCTAACAGGGTTTGCAGAAAGCCTGAAAAACAGCTGAGCGGTGGGGAGCACCCTGCTCCTTACCACTCAGCTGCTTTGGGCTTTCTTGTGTAACCACTTGGAGTCCCTTTAAACCCCTGCTTTCTGCTCTATCCATGAACTGCCACAAACTGCTTTAAAAGTTCATGGAAGTTTGTGACGGTAGACCCATCACGAACTTCGGTTTGCGAACCATGAACAGGGCAAAATTCATGATGACTTCTTCTTTGTGGTTCAGTTCGTGCCCATCCCTAATCAGGAGTTCTTTGGATCTATCCAGTGTAAATATGCATTTGTTTGAATTCTCAGTCCTTAATGATGTTAACTGAGCTGTATGGGCTTACTAGAATGGTTGGAAGGACAGCCAATGGCACAAGTTTTGGAATTTAAATGCTTAGGTTATGCTAGAATTATGTTTAATTATGAAGGTTCCACAAAAATCCCGTTCTATTTTCTAAAACAGAAAGCTTATATAAAAAATGACCCAGGGGCTTTCACATTAAAAGGTAAAGGTTTCCCTTGCTCGAAGGCTAGTTGAATCCGACTCTAGGGGGTAGTGCTCATCTCAGTTTCCAAGCCAAAGAGCCAGCGCTGTCTGAAGACGTTTCTGTGGTCATGTGGCCAGCATGACTAAATGCCGAGGTGAACAGAACACTGTTACCTTCCCACTAAAGTTCTTGCTTTCAAACTGCTAGGTTGGCAGGATCTGGGGCCAGAGACGGGAGCTCACTCTATCATGTGGCACTAGGGTCTCGAACTGCTAAACTACAGACCTTCCGGTCTTCAGCTCAGTGTCTTAACCTCTAAGCCACCACGGCCCTTAGTAGTCTACTAAAAAGGAGCTACTTGAAAATCTTTCACCAGCCACAGTTTGATGCCACCTTGTCATGCAAAAATTGATTAGCAGTTGTATCCCTCATCCCAGGGGAAGCTGTGGTCCATGGGGTCGCGAAGAGTCGGACTCGACTGTGCGACTTAACAACAACAAATAGACATGACTAGATCCAGTGACTTCACTAGAATAATTATTCAATAGAATAACCCAGCAGAAACACAGGTTTACAAAGTTTGTACATGCTTAGGGATGGCACCTTAAGAAATAGTCCTACCAACATGATCAGGAATAAGGATAGCCACGAACCAGAAGAATGTGAATTGGTTCATGGTCTTGCAAACCCTGTTGGAAGGGACTGCTAACAGGGTTTGCAGAAAGCCTGAAAAACAGCTGAGCGGTGGGGAGCACCCTGCTCCTTACCACTCAGCTGCTTTGGGCTTTCTTGTGTAACCACTTGGAGTCCCTTTAAACCCCTGCTTTCTGCTCTATCCATGAACTGCCACAAACTGCTTTAAAAGTTCATGGAAGTTCGTGACGGTAGTAGACCCATCACAACTTCGGTTTGCGAACCACGAACAGGGCAAAATTCATGATGACTTTTTCTTTGTGATTCAGTTCGTGCCCATCCCTAATCAGGAGTTCTTTGGATCTATCCAGTGTAAATATGCATTTGTTTGAATTCTCAGTCCTTAATAATGTTAACTGAGCTGTTTGGGCTTACTAGAATGGTTGGAAGGACAGCCAATGGCACAAGTTTTGGAATTTAAATGCTTAGGTTATGCTAGAATTATGTTAAATTATGCTAGAATTATGTTAAATTATGAAGGTGCCGCAAAAATCCCATTCTATTTTCTGAAACAGAAAGCTTATATAAAAAATGACCCAGGGGCTTTCACATTAAAAGGTAAAGGTTTCCCTTGCTCGAAGGCTAGTTGAATCCGACTCTAGGGGGTAGTGCTCATCTCAGTTTCCAAGCCAAAGAGCCAGCGCTGTCTGAAGACGTTTCTGTGGTCATGTGGCCAGCATGACTAAATGCCGAGGTGAACAGAACACTGTTACCTTCCCACTGAAGTGGTACCTATTCTTGCTTTCAAACTGCTAGGTTGGCAGGAGCTGGGGCCAGAGACGGGAACTCACTCTATCATGTGGCGCTAGGGTCTCGAACTGCTAAACTACAGACCTTCCGGTCTTCAGCTCAGTGTCTTAAACTCTAAGCCACCACGGCCCTTAGTAGTCTACTAAAAAGGAGCTACTTGAAAATCTTTCACCAGCCACAGTTTGATGCCACCTTGTCATGCAAAAATTGATTAGCAGTTGTATCCCTCATCCCAGGGGAAGCTGTCAAAACAACAGGGCAGACTGAAGTGAGCACCTACTTCTGTGTTCCTGGATATAAACCGGGTAAACTACCGGTAAAAGGCAGCATTGTCTTGTACAGTACAAGCGCTTAGGGGGTCATCATTATCCCTGTTTTCTTCTCAGCAAAGAAAAGCAGCAGAAGCTTAATCCTGACTTGAAGTAGCCAGTCAATCAGTACTGAAATGAACTATTTTACTGTGGATTCCAACACAGAACTGGATCACTCCTGTTTTAGCTTTCTCTCAGGGCTGTAAAAAAAGGCACAAACTATAGAATGGCTCTAGTGGATAAAGTCAAAGTCAGTGAAGTCTAGGCTTTTCAAAATTATTGATGAATTCGCTGCACATAGAGGATAAAAAAGAAAACCACACAGAACGGTCTTTGTCTTAATATAATTGCCATTCCTTTCTCCAGATTAAATATTTTCATACAATTGGAAAAAACTACACATACTTTCTTTACACATAATTCTCTCAATTGTTTCACTAAATCTAAAACCCAGTTCTCAAAAGGCAGACTCCACCTGTTGCAAATTCAGGGATATTGGACAGTTTATTCCTTAACCTTTCACAAGATGTAAAAGACTCTTGTTTTCTAAATTAGTGTGGCTAAGAGTATGAACTACGAGCCAGAAAGTCCTTGAATCTCAACCTAGTTATGAGTTCAGAAGACAGCCTTGCAGCTTGATCATAAGCTTGCTCATTCAGAAATTGGTTGTGGTGGAAAGTACCATCAAGCCACAACCCACTTATGGTGACCCCATAGTTTTTTCAAGGCAAGAGATGCTCAGAGGTGTTTTGTCATTGCCTGCCTCTGCAGAGAACCTGGAATTCCTTGGGGGGTCTCCCATCCAAATACTAACCAGGGCTGACCCTGCTGACCCAGTTTCTGAGATCTGATGAGATCTCACTAGCTTGGGCCATCCAGGTCAGGGCATTTAGAAACTGGTACCACTCATTCCAAAGTGCGCACAGGATCCCATTCTTAGGTAGACATGTCTTTTCTGGCCCGGAAATGGACGAAGCTGACAATATGGGTGATATTACTGAACTACATTTTAGGGTTATCGCAAACATTACTGAAATAGAAGTTATAAGTTCCCTTGTGGCCTTAACAGAATTGCTACATCCTTCCACGCCCTTCTGGAATGCAGATTTTATGAGATTATGACAGATTACTATATTAAGGCTTTATTCAACCAATCGTTCCCCTATACTCCAGAAACCCTGGATCTTTTGCTCACTGATAAGGATCCAAAGATCACTCTAGCAATTGCAAAATTTGTCTCAGTCCTTTCAGCCCTTGCATCTAAAAAATAAGTGGCTTCTGCTGCTCAAGATTCGTGAATCAATGAGCCCCTAAGGGTACAAAAGAAAAGGAAATAGGAAAGTTATAAGTATAACATAACTTTTGTAAAAGATGTCCCCTCTGCAACAGCTCTTTGAGCAGAAAAAGATTTTGTACCCCAGTGAAATTTAGAGAACTAAACTTAGTGCAAAGTGTTAAGAGTTGAACTCCAATGGCCTTTGATGCCTGATGAAGGAAGAAAAGATCATCTTTCACACTGATTTCCAAATATTGTAATCTACATCTCAACAAAAACCGGTTCCTAGTCACACAATGTGTTCGTAATCGCTCTTGTCTTTCCGTAACAAAATCCTTGGTGTGATTACGGACTACCTTGCATCTGATAACACTTACTACAGTTTCAGAACAAGAACTTTTGTGTTATGATCAAACAGGTAACAGCTAAAACAATAGCTATGTAGGCCAATCACGCAATAAGAAACCAAAGATCCACAACGCAAATCATAATAAATCAACTTTCTGAAGAAAACCCTATTGTTTCCTGGCGTCACAAACTGAAGGCTATAGAAAATGTTCAAGAGCACACATTTGTTAAGGTCCAGCAGAACCTAATTTAGCAAAGGCCTGCGTTACCTAACCTGATGCTCAGTGAGCCATTCTGAAGCAACATTAATGTACATCTCCACTCACAACCATTTTTTTTTTAAAGCTGAGAGTGTCAGAAGAAGTCCAACTTTCCAGGGAATCACGGCATGGACACACCTCCCCGTTGACCCCCGTTTGTTATAACACATCCGTATTACCATCGCTGCATTTATACTGACAGAGCCCATCCTCTCCTCCCAGCAGATCCAGCGCCGCGTTGAGATAAGTGTCTATCTTGTGGACGCCGTTCCGGATGGTCTTCAGCGTCATTCTCCAGTCCGGGGTCTGGGGCTCCTGGCAACGGCTGGGCTGCGGCTGCATCCCTAGCAAGCCACAGGTCACGAGAAACGGTAGCAGCGCCCGGCTCATCGTCATCGCAGACAACCCCCGCATGGAGGCTCCAGCCGCGCTGGGATCTGGAGCGCCGGGACGGCAGGCGCCCCCAGCCCCTTGCAGCAGGTGAGATCGAGTCAGTCTCCAGCAAGCCGCTCCATGTCGCGCACGACGCCTGGCCCGGGAGACTCTGGCAGTCGCCGTTCCGCTTCTCCAATCTCCGCTCGCTCAGGCCGGGGAACTTCTACAGTCCCGCAGACCGTCTCCGCACCGTCAGTCCACACCAGCCCCGCCCCAAGGCTGCCTGTCCGGGCCCTTTGGACGCAAGGAGGGAAAGGGGTGGCGCTAGTCCCTCGGAGGTGGGGACGCTGCCGAAGGTAGAAAAGAGAGGCGCACGCCAAAAGAGGAAGTGCCCGGCCAGTGCCTCTCCGGAAGTGCATCGAAATCGAAGCCCTTCCACTAGGAGGGTCCTCGGGGCGCAAGAAACGCTCAACGCCTCCCATTGGTTTCAGTCGGAAAGTGGAAAATATCCCGAAGAGTAGCCCTGCATCTCCCCGCATGGGTGACAGGTGGTTCTGTGCAAGCGGGCTAGCTTTCACCCGTTGTTTGGTTGGAGCTGCCCTCCGATGTATCCGAAGAAGTGTGCATCCACACGAAAGTTTATACCTAGAATGAAACTTTGTTGGTCTTAAAGGCGCCACTGGATTCAAACTTTGTTCTGGTCTCCAACGGGTACGCTCAGCAAGAGGTAGGAAACAGTCCCTCTCTGTCCCTCTTGCACGAAAAAGTGGTAAATAAAAAAGCATTTAAAGGCGGAGTGCTCTAGACGCACATGCCAAGAGCCTTTTCGAGGAGAGGGACACAAAGCTGGTTTTAAAAACTTATAAAGATTTTAATGTGCACTGCAGATTGCTAAAGGCCGAATGGAACCTATCGCGCGGGGGAGGGGGGGGGGATCTGTGTCATTCACAGACGCCTGGTGTTGCAGGTAAAGCTCTAGACTAGAACCAGGGAGGTTTCTGGGCTTCAGTCCGGCCTCACATCATCATATGGTTGTTGTGATGACAACAAAATAAAGGGGGAGCTCCTTGGAGAAAGAAATGACACCCGAATCAATATGACCACTCTGTTTTTATTATTATACTTTAATCTTATCCAGTTCATCCTCCAAAGAGCTCACTACACGATCCTTCCTCCCACCCCCAATTTTATATTCATAATGGCCTTATAAAAGAGATTATGCCAAAAAGTAGTTGTGCAAGATTTAAATGGGGGACCCATTGTCCTATTTAAACTTGTCTTGCCCCAAGAATAGTAGAGAATTCCCTGTTGTCAATGTGGAGTGACTTAGTACAGGCCAGGTCCAATATGGTTGGGTTTGGGAAAAAAGTAAAAGGCAGATTTACATGGATCCTCAAGGTTTTGTTGTTGTTTTTTAAACAGAGTTCCTCCAAATCTAGTATCAAATCACATGACAAAGCCAGGACTATGGACTGAACCATTAAAAATGGCTCCAGTACTTTGTGGCACAGCAGTGCTACAAAAACATGGGTCTACGGCATGGATCCTCATGAATTCATATGAAGATCCATAAGGATCTGTGCTTTTGAACTGTTTTTGCACCATTGTGGCAGCACAAAGCAGTGGATGTGTTATTTTTGTGTGCAGTCTGTGGCTATGGACGTGAGTTGATGGTGAGTTTGGGGTGACCCAGTGTAAAAATCATGTGGATCCATAAGGATCTGTGCTTTGGAACTGTGTTTTTGTGCCACTGAGGTGCCACAAAGCAGTGGATGCATGGTTTTTGTGGTACTGCCTGTAGACTAAGACAGAATCTCCAGTACGATGGTGATTTTCATTTTGTTTCAATGTAAAAATCATATGAATTTATGAGGATCCATTTACAATCATCTGGATCTGACTTCACCCAGTCCCGTTGGGTTTCTGTTGAAACTGTCAGGCAGAGTAGACTATGTGTACCCTGAAGGCCCCCTAGTAGAAGACCCTCAATTCTGATGCACTAGAAGTGCTCTTGTGTGGGGGCTTGGTTGGGGAAAGAGGGTATGGCACAGGGAGTTAGGAGGAAGGATGAGGGCTGTGGAATAGGCATTAATTTCCTATACAGCTCTGTAGTCCAATGAGGAGTGTTAAGGTAGATCTTGATGAGACAGGAAATATTTCCTAGAGATTCAACTTTTCTATGCTTGTGTGTGTGTGTGAGAGTGAATTACTTCTAAAATTAGTATAAGTAAGAGCCTTCCAAGGTGGAAAGCCTGACACTGAAGGTATAAAATGCCTTATGAGTACTAACTCATTCTGTCAGTAGAAAGCTTATTCTGGAAAAATGTTATTGACCTTTAGAGTGCCACTGGACCACTGTTCCAATTTTGCTGTTATCAACTGACATGGCTACCCCTTTGGAATGGTTGTGAGGAGTTGCCTAGGTGACCAAGAATGGCACAAGGTGTTCTTGGACTTCCTGGAACTGCTTTCCTTCTCTGGCTTAGATTTTTTAAAATCACACACGCACACACATGGTGGGGGGGGGGTTGGGATGGTGGATTTTTATGCAAACCTCGTTTCCCCAGGTTTGTAGAAATATCCCCCTTTAGCCTATGTAGGCCCCATTGATTCACACAGTGGGGCCAAGTTGAGTAACAGATGCATGAACAGTAGGGAAATCCTAAGGACCCACAGGTGAGCATATGGAGCAAACAGCAGTTTCCCAAGGATTCTGTCTTGGGGAAAATGGTATAGACAGGGTGAAAGGCTTAAATCCTGCCTTTTCACTGTAGTTTTGATTCAAACAGGACTCCCGCACACTGTTTTAAAATTGCTGCGAGTTCCAGTCATGTCTGATTTTGAGAAGCAAAGCCTTTTCTGCAACAGTTCTGGAACTTTGTAATACCCTTTTTCTTAGAATACAGAGTTTTTTTCTTCCCTAGAATTATTTTAGAGACAGGTGAAGACACTTATTTTGTACTGAGTGTTTGAGAATTACAGCATCCTAAGTGGTGTGTTCTGTTGCCTCTGTTGTGATATACATATGATTAAAATCCTTTTAGTTGGCTTTGATGATCTTGTTATTTGAGATTATACATTGTAAAACACCATCTTGAAAACACTTCTTTGAAAGGAGGAGGAGGAGGAGATTGGATTTATACCCTGCCCTTCACTTGGAGTCTTGAGTGGCTTACAATCTCCTTTTCTTTTCTCTCCCCACAACAGACACCCTGTGAGATAGGTGGGGCTGAAAGAGCTCTGGAGAGAACAGCTCTGAGAGAACTGTGACTGCCCCAAGGTCACCTAGCTGGCTGCATGTGGAGGAGTGGGGAATCAAATCTGGTTCTCCAGATTACAGTCCACCGCTCTTAACCACTAATAAATGAAAAATCATGGGTGTTAATACACTGAATTATTTTAAAAGCCATCTAGGTAATCGCCACCACCATATCTAACAGAAATAACTTATGTGTTGTGTGAACTTTCCATCATGAATTTACTGGCACTCAGTTTCCCAATCCAACATGAACAGTACAATCCTAAACAAGTCCATTGAAGTCAGAGGACTCTAACCCTGTTTAGGATTATACTTTAAGTTATTTCCAGAAGATAATTACTGCACTTACATGCCTGTTAATAAAAGCGTGATGGACTGCTGAATACTGTAACACAAACAAGATTAGCAGCTACACTGGATTGGTTTATTAAGTAAAAAGGATTAAGGCAAAGAAGTAGTCTGTCAAGTGCTATTAAACTACTTAATATGCTATCATAAATGTGTGAAACATCATCAAATTGGACACTGGTCCCTTTGTTATTATTTGAAACTTGGAACAGATGTGCAACAACCTTAAACCTGGTATATTACCATGATGTATATCACCACTAATGAACAAACAAGAGACAGACATGATCCAGAGAAGTATGCAGGCAACAACAAGCTGCCTTTCTATGCAACGCTGTAAATCTATCTATAGGTGCTTTTTTAACCTAGAACTGGCTGATTCTTTTATTTTAACAGCAACAATCAACTGTTTCAGAGACTGTCCTCCTTTCTTCCTTCACCACCACAGCACTGGTAAGAAGGGAAAGAACCTGGACCCAGCTTCCCAACTAAACAACTGGTGCTTTATATGGCAGCCCTGAGTTTAAAAATCCAGCTACTGCACATACAGTTCCTAAATGTGGACAACCAGTCATTGAAACCACATATGCAGCATCTTTTAACTTTCAAAGCAAGAGTATTCTCCTCCAAGCTTTATGCATTAAACAGCACTGGATATATTATTGATATTGGAAGAATGACAAAAGTCCTGTCACATAACCTGTCAAAGGGGAAATAGGAAAATATCAAGATTCAATCAGTCTTTTGCTCATATCATGTAGCTTTAGAGAGTTTGTGGAGTCTTCTGTGGACTCATTTTCCTTTGACTCGGCATCAGGGATATGGATGCTCATACTAGCAGTATTTACTAGCATTTTGCAGCCTTCTGCTTATTTGGCTACTCCCAACAGGAGATTCTGATTTGTATCACTTCCTACGGCTTCATCTCAGAGGTGGGTGATTGGCTGTTGCAAACTCTTGCTGAGTTTAAATCATTTGGCACCTAAATATTCTCTTTACATTGTCCTTTTATGATCTATTTATTGCATGCCATCTTGTCAACGACGCAGTATTACTTGCCGGTCTAAACACAATGCTCACTTTTAATTTTTTTATTGGTACATGCATCACTTTATTGTAACATGCAAGATGAATGAAAAAACAATGATTGCTTTTAGAAGGCCAACAGACTTTTAAAAAAATAATGCAAATTTTGGAGAGCCATTGTTGCCAAACTGCCAGGGCATGACACAATCAGAGGTAACAACTTTTGCGTCCATTGATTTCAGTGAAAGAAATTGAAACACGCTTAACTTGAGCTGGAATTATGCCCCCAGTCTTCTGCAGCCAACCTTTCATTATTGCAGCAGAGAATGAGAAAATACTTGCATTCCAAATGTCACACATTAAATCGAGAAACCACAGCCTTTCCAGTATGATAGCTAATCCATTCAAAATAATCAGCCACCTTTGTGTAAACACCAGGGTGTCCTTCTTCACCACAGTTTTCACCCCAGCTCACAATACCCCAAACATAAGCTACGTTATAAGAGTCAAAACAAACCAAAGGTCCTCCTGAGTCACCTTTACAGGAATCTACAGAACCATCATATGTACCTGAGGGAGAAAAAAAAAAACAACCCTCATTGTTAGACACATCATTTTGTGGAACTGAAACACGAGCACTTTTTTATAAGTGCTCAGACTGTTGAAAAGCTTGCTATTGGGTGCTTGAGTTATGAAACTAAACTGAGATTTGTCCGTGAGAGGCTATAAACGGTTAATGGTTGTTGTTTGCATTTACTCTGTATTTTAATGTATTTATTGTTTTAATGTTGTTAGCCGCCTTGAGCCAGCTCTGTGACAAGGCAGGATATAAATCGAAATAATAAACAAACAAACAAACAAGGTTAAGAATTCCACCTTATGCAGAGCATCCCTACTTCCGTTTGGCCAAGATGCCTGAATTTGGATATCATAGCAAACTGGAGTTTGATTGAGGAAGTTTTAATTTAAGCTTCATGTGTAAAGGAAGAGAGAGGAGAGTGCAAAAGCATGTGTTTGTGCCCATCGTGGACACATTTCAGTGAAATCACAGTTTGACATCTGAATGCAGCAATTGATGACAGACAACACAGTGCAGAATATCCAGAAAGGCCCAAGTGTGTATGTAGATATCTTGTTCATACAGGTTGTTACTTAGTGATAGCGGATGTTACTTCCAACTAATATTTCACACAATGTCTTATAGGAGATTATTGAGTTATTGTAAAAGTTTTATATGTTATATTTTTTTTAAAAAATCAAGAGACTGAATTCTTGTTAACTCAGAAAATTGCCTGTGGGAATACCTACTTCCTAGGCTGTTCATTATTTGCTTCTCTAGCCAATAACTGCCCAGAGCTTTGTGACTACAGAGGAGTTTATGCAGTTCCCAGCAAACGGAGAGGTATTTGAACATTTTGCTAATGGCCGCTCTAGATTGCTAGACTGTTATCACCACAGGGGGTGCAATTTGGACTTACTGGGTTGGATCCAGCACAAAATTTCCACTTGTGCTGGAGCTCCTGAATAAGCAGAAATGCAAGAAAAAGTCCATGGTACCTACTTGTGTTGCCAAATTTCTTGTATGTCCACTAAAACCAGAGTAGTTCCACTGTTTATATTTATGCACATGCACAACTGGATCTAAGCTACCAAAACAAATCTGCTGAAATCATCCTGGTTCATGAGTATGTTTCAGGGTAGATACCAAAGTTATATGAATCACACTCACCTGCACATTCCATGCCTTTAAAATATCGTTCCTTGTAGATTTCAGAACAGTTTGACATTAAATTAACATAGCCCCATTTAAGTGTAAATTGTTTTTCATAACCTAAAGGAGAAATGGAACAGCAAAAAAAAAAAATCAACAGTTTAGAAATTGTTCACAATTCAGTAAAAACAAACCCATGAGCATTCACAATTGGGGTGCTAGCCCAGAACAGGAGCAGACTCGCAGACTTAGATGTAGGGAGACACTGCATAAAGTGGCAAGAAAAAATACCAAGTACAGCGAGAGAGAGAGAGAGAGAAAATGAGGTATGAAGTACAGTTAATCAATCCCAGAAAATACTTTTATTTGTTTAAAATACTTATATCTTGCCTTTCACGTCTTGGCTGGCAACATATAAAATAATTGCAGTCAACTGCCTGGGGGTTACCCTGCAGCTACTCATCATCAGCAAGCTGCTGGAGTCGGGCCAGGAGACACACACTTTGTCTTCTCTCCTGGAGCTCCATTCTAAGTCTTCGTCTCTGGTGCTCAAAGGGTGTGGGTGAAACTGGAGGGCTGGTCATGACCACCTGAGCTGGAAGGTGCTGGTGGCTCTACATTAGCTGTCAGCTGCAGTTCATCTTCCTGCTTGCTGGCTTCTGTTGCTTCAGACCTGGCTACACAGGACTCCTCTTCTCCTGAGGAGTCCTCTCCTCCTGACTGACCCATGACAGTACCAGAGTGTTGCCTGGATGTTGCTGGTGTATAGATGTCACTTCCTGTGCGATGCTGTTGACGCGGCCTGGGCCTTCCTCTTTCTCCTGGTAAGTCCCCTGCTGGCCAGCTGATAGGCAACTGGGGGCAGGGCCTGGCAGTGGAGGACCCCTGCCTCCAGTGGGGGGTCTGCCAACCCTACTGGTGGAGGGGATGCAATGGGAAAACATGGAGAAAATGCTTGTGTGGAAGTTCTACTAGTTCTGTGAATGCCTCTGAATGAGAATACATCCCTTTGTGGGAGCAGCCTCTTTCTGTTGACCAAGCCACAGACATCAATCAGCTGAGATCAGTATGGAACCTACTTGACAGTCAGTGCATATGCTAAAGTTGGGCAAATGCACAAGTGTCTTCTTGGGATTATATAACAAAAAATGGCTATACAGTGTGTGTAGTATACCGAATCTGAAAAACACTGTAATGAAGGAATACACACACAATTATATTTGAAATTACAAAAAACCTTTTATTAACTATTCTTTAAAGATGTAGTACAAGTTGAAATTAAACATACGAAACTAAACTGCTTTTGGCTTTGTGGAGCCAGTTGGAACACTGAATAGTCTTAAGTGTCCAGGGAAATAGTAGAGCTCCTCAGCTTGTTATAACGCCTGAGTGGTGGAGTGCAACTGGGAACAGAGGAGAAGCGCCTGTGCATGATCTGCACTAGTCACCTCAACCCTTTCCCAGCTTTACCATATGATTATGGCCTGACGAAGGGTCAAATGGAGATTTACCTGGGACATCTGTTGCCATAGTTAACGCTATGAGGGAATGCTTACTAAATTTGCAAATAATACCAAATTGAGAGGGGTAGCAAATACAGTAGATGACAGAGTCAGGATACAGGATGATCTTGACAGGCTGCAAAACGACTAAAACAAATAAAATGAATTTCAGTGAGGATAAATGTAAAGATCTGCATTTAGGTAGGAAAAATTGAATGCATAATTATAGGTTGGGGGAGACATGTCTTGGCAGTAGTATGTGCGAAAAGGATCTAGGGGTCTTAGTAGACCATACACTGAGCATGAGTCAGCACTGTGACACAGTTGCTAAAAAGGCAAATGCGATTTTGGGCTGTATCAACAGAAGTATAGTGTCCAGATCATGCGAAGTGATGGTACCACTTTACTCTGCTCTGGTTAGACCTCACCTAGAGTACTGTGTACATTTTTGGGATATAGACAAGTTGGAACGTGTCCAGAGGAGAGCAATGAAGATGGTGAGGGTTCTGGAGACCAAGTGCTATGAGGAAAGGTTGAAGGAGCTGGGTATGTTAGCCTGGAGAGGAGACAACTGAGAGGTGATATGATAACCATCTTCAAGTACTTGAAGGGCTGTCATATGGAGGATGGTACAGAGTTGTTTTCTGTTGCCCCAGGAGGTCAGACAAAAACCAACAAATTGAAATTAAATCAGAAGAGTTTTCGGTCAAACATTAGGAAGAACTTCCTGACAGTTAGAGCAGTTCCTCAGTGGAACAGGCTTCCTGGGGAGGTGGTGGGCTTTCCTTCTTTGGAGGTTTTCAAGCAGAGGCTAGATGGCCATCTGACAGCAATGCAGATTCTGTGAAATTAGGCAGATCATGAGAGGGAGGGCAAGAAGGGTTGCCTCAGTGCTTAGTTCTTGTGGCCCTTTCTAACATGCCCAGGGAAATGCTGATTGCCACTTTGGGGTCAGGAAGCAATTGTTCTCCAAGCCGGTTTGGCCAGGGATCCTGGAGGCTTTTTGTCATCTTCTGGGCATGGAACAGTGGTTACTGCGGGTGTGGAGGAGGAGGTATTTGTGAATTTCCTGCATTGTGCAGGGGGTTGGACAAGATGACCCCAGAGGTCCCTTCCAACTCTATTTTCTAATTTCAACTTGTACTGCATCTGTAAAGAACAGTTAATAAGAGGATTTTTTGTAATTTCAAATAGAATTTTGTGTGTAGTTATTCTTGAGATTAAGCAGAACCTGTTTTTCTGTTCGTTGGCACAAACCAAATTCATGTAACTGATCGGCTAGCCTTGGCATCAAGTGTGAGGCTACCTCTCATTTTTTCCCTGAGCAGAGGATTGTACAACTGTCAATGGCCAGGTCAAGGTGTTTCAGTCACAAAGCCAACCTTGCTCTCTCCAAACATATCTTAAAGAGTTTAAAAACAGTTGTTAAAAAGGCTTAAAAATGTAAAATGTCAAACAATAATTTTATCAGCTAGAGATTCTGGGCATTTCAAGGTGGGGAAAAAGGGATACTCCATATGGAGCATGGGAGGCAGGAAAAAAAGGAAGAGACAATCAGGATTTGATCCACAGCTCTTCATGTGTCTTTACAGGAACGAAGTTGGCGGGGAAAGAAGCAATGATGACTTTGCAGCTGAATCCCCTGCACTTATCCCTGTTCACAGCTATGTCTGTCTTCACGCAGCAGTGATTCAGCATGAGTGCCAGTGGGCGTGGCCATGGCAAGAAAGGAGGCCTCAACAGCCAGCAAGCAGGAAGATGAACTGCAGCTGACAGCTAATTCCTGGAGCTCTGGGGGCAGAGCCTGCAGAGGGCAGAGTTTGGGGAGGGGAAGGAGCACATCCAAGATGCGATGCCATGGAGCCCACCCTCTGGAGCTGCCGTTTTCTCCTGGGGGGAACTGATCTCTGCAGCCTGGAGATCAGCTGTGATTCTGGGAGAGCCTTGGCCCATTATAGCTTGGCAAGCTTAGGGGCCAGCTGCAATGAAAGAGGTCATAATTCCATAATTCAGTCATAAAATTCTAATTACCTTCTGCCCGTCCCCAGCCAGACACTTTGCACTGGTGGCCTGCTCTGAACATGTAAGGTGACCAGGGGATGCAGGCTGCCACCGTGTTGGGTGGGAAACACGTCTGCCCTGAACTCTTGCTGTTCATTTCCAGCAAAGCGATATCATTTTCATACGTTTTGGAATTATAGTCCTCGTGGATTATCAGTCTTTTCACAGTAAAGGTTTCCATCCTGGAATGCCAAATTATTGTATTTAACATTCCAGTCCATATCAAATAGGTATGAACAGAGCTTTGTCTGAAAAAGAAAACAAGCAAACAAATACAAATGTAAACCTTGGCTTGAAGTAGATTTCCAGTTAATGAATTAATCAATCAAAGGGGCTATATAAAGAATGATTCACTTTTAAAGTACTGCCCTTTGCAGTTTTCTGAAATGACTGGAAGATCTCATTTCAAACTGCAGTTGAGACACAATGTTCAGACACGCCGTTTGATCTGGTGTCATGACAGTTCAGCAACGGATTTTATATGCACGATCACACAGTCAACATCTGCCTCCTGTCCCCAGCTGTTGGTTTCTGGCTCAAAACCCCTTTAACCCGGAGTATTTTGTTACCAGGTCCCAAAGTGGTGTTTTCTCAGCTCTCCCATTTAAAGCTGCAGTTTCCCCTGTGCGATCGCTCCTCTGGGGTCAAGCCACTTCTAATTATTTAAACCCCCTCCCCGCTTGGAAGTCCAAGGCTTCCGCTTTTCGGCCACCATTTTTTTGTGCGTCGGCGGTATGCGCATAAGCAGAGCTCCGATCCCACATTTTTAAAACCAACATTTAAACGGTCACTAGTTTTGAGTTCAGGATCCCAAAGAGGCCAGTTTAGGGCAAAAAGTTTAAAGGGAAGTCTTCTGTCAAAGCGGTGAAATCACGGTGCTCTGCGGAACTGTCAAGTGAAATCCGTGGTTTGCCCTAGTGGCTCTGCGCATACGCGAGGATATTCAATTCCACGGATGAACAGTTATGCGCATGCACAAACTGGGAAAAGAAAAAAAAACCCGACACACAATCTCGTGTGATCACGATTGTCCAGAGTACAAATAATCATGTCAGAACTGAACCAGTTTAAACTGCTCTCAGCACGCCGTCTGAATGCACCCAATGAGAATATTTGAAGCCAGACTAGCTTTGATCAGAAGGAAGCTAACAAAGGATCATGCACGTCCAACTAATGTCTTAATACAGTGTACACAAAGTGACAGATTTTAAAGTGGGGATGCTTTCAAAACAGGGTGGGCATCAGTATATGTCACAGTGGGGCACCTGCCAAGGCCCAGACTTTCCAGCAGGGCCCACTACCTCTACCTCCCTTTCCTACATGGCTAACCTGCCACCTGGCTGCACATGCTGCCCAGCACCAATGGGGAAAGGGCATGCAGGTGATGCATGTGGCTGGGCACACAGGTGGCAGGAGAGCTCACAGGGAAGGAAGCTGGGCAGTGGTAGAGAGCCACACAGGTGGGTCAGCAGGTGTGTAGGAAGGGATGCAATTGGGGAGCGTGGGCTTAGGGAGGGGACCTGTTTCTGTTGTTGCCATGAAGCCACTTCAGATGGTATTATAAAAGACTCCCTAATATTGCTGGACTCTGAAGCCTTGCTGGACTATGGAGAGTGTGTGCCAGGGCAATGGACAGAGCTGTGTTCCCAAGAGAAGTGCCCTATGCTGGACTATGGAGCGTACACTGTGGCCAAGGGAAGCCTTGTGCCTAAGTAGCATGCCAAGCCAGATGTGAACTTGGGACTACAGAAGCAGTCTGCCCCTGCACCTCTGCATCTACCCCAAGCACCGGGATGCAGACCAGCCACCCTGGCCTCCATGCAAGCAGAGACACACATGCCTCTCCCTCCTGAGCCAGCCTAAGACAAAGGGATACGCTCAGCGACAGACAATAGCAGCAGTCCAGGCTTCCTGTCACCCATCCAGATAACACTGCTGTCAAGTATCCGATCGTTAATATGAAGCACCAACCCTGCAACGTGATTGGTTCTCTTCATTCTCTCCTTTGTCTCACCCCCCTCCCCCAGAGGCGTCACTCCCTGCCAGCCATTAAATTGCAGTTGCCCAACTGTTAGTCCCTTTATACCCCATCCAGAGTTTTAAGTTTTTTTCTAATATTTCCTGGGAACCAGGTGACCACATGGCCGCAGCCTCAGGTCACAATTTAGGTATTTAAGGAGAGCCTTCCCTGAGCTCGCTCTCTTGCCTCTTGCTTCTTCCCCTTCTAACCCCATCCTACCTTGTTGGTTCCATCCCTGTGCAGTTTGGGACCATACCACATGTGTTGTTGGTCAACTCATGACCCCTTCCCTTATTTTATTTTTCGCTGCATAATCTACTTGTCTCGTCGGACAGGTAAAGTATCACCCAACCAACAATATTTCTTGCTCATGCAAACGTCGCTATCCTTTCAACCCTGTATTCCTAGCTCTGGAGTGGGTGTGTGAATGCTTGAATATTATTTGTATGCTTGAGAACATTTAGTAAAGAAATCATTATTTTAGTAACACGGTCTCTGCATCTATTTGTGGACTCTGGAAATTCTGACTCCCGTATATAGGTTATAATCCTATATTTTATGCCCATTGTCACTTAATATTCATAATTCCCCAAGTTTAATAATTAAATAAGGCAATTTGGCTAACACTGTCCAGGGGCCCCCAAAACCTGGAACTAGCCATGTTTCAAGCAAATGATTCCTCACATGCATACCAGAGATGGTACAGTTTCAGAGTATTCTTCTAATATGCTGTCACTCACAAACTATATTGCAGAGTGGCGCTATTGGCTCCCCAATTCTCTCATGATTCTTTACTCCTTTCCCATTCATTTTTGATCTGTATCATCCAATTTTTTTTTACAAAACAAACCTAGATTTGTTTTGCATTTGGCTGGATGACCTTGTGCAAGCCGTAGTTCTGGTAAGAGCTGTTCTTGAAAAAGAGCAGTTTCTGTCAAGAGCTCTCTCAGCCCCACCTACCTCACAGGGTGTCTGTTGTGGGGAGGGGAAGGAGTTTGTAAGCCGCTCTGAGACACCTTTGGGTAGTGAAGGGCAGTGTATAAATCCAGTCTCTTCTTCTTCTTCTAGATTGAGGCACTTTCATATGGTATAGCACAGCCACATTATACGTACATCATAGTAGCTGACAGTGTTACAGTAATTCCCTCTTGCCAGGGAGCCTTGGAAATTGCAGTTCTGCACTGGTGAAGCGTTTCTGAATCTCAGTTAGCTCACCATGCTACAACTCCAAGCATTCTTTTGGGGGAAACCATGCCCATCAAAGCAATGCAGAACTGATATAAACTACTAAAATATAACTTTGTTCAGTCCTGTGCTACAAGGCAAGGCTGACCTGTAATCTAGCTAGAATGAATTTGATACCCCCCCCCAAAGTCACTTACCTAACACAGTGTGCGGCAGTGAGAATCCAACAGCCTCCAATATAAATCCCACCACAGTTCACTTGAGAGGTAGTACTTCTAATTGCCACCTGCCAAGGAAATTCACCCTGCACAAAAGAGAGTTAGGTCAAGTTGTATCTCTTGCTATGTACAGATTATACTTTTTTTAGTACCTCCCTGCAGTTTTGCTGTGGCTCACTGGTAGAGCATCTGCTTGACATGGAGAAGGTCCTAGGTTCAATCCCCAACATATCCAGTTAAAAGAATTTGGCAGGAGATGATATGAAAGACCCCCCTACCTGAGACCTTGAGGAACCACATCCAATCTAAGCAGATAATAGTGATTTCAAACAATTCAGTGTAAGGCAGTTTCATGTGTCCATGTGTAACTAGAACCCTTCAGGTATTGCCCAGATTTCAGCACTATTAAATATTTCCTTCGTTTTAGGTGCAGAGTTCTGCCCTCTGAGGGTGTTTGGACACACAACATATAAAACTGCCCTTTACTCTTACATTGTCTGATCATTGTTAACACAGAACAGCAAGCAGAAGGAAGGACTTTGTAATAGGATTAGCATGCTAGCCAATAGCTTTTTCATATTCTTATTGCAAACTAATTGGACCCATTTGAAGACTGTTATGTATCACTATGGTAAACGTAGATTACCAAACCCAAGTCTGTCAGGGTAACTTGAATATGGGCCAAGGTACAGGATCATTGGGTGGGAGCTGCTTAACCCTTCCCCAGCCATTGATTCTTTCCTACTTTTGGAGAAAGCAATGTCTGGTGTACAAAAAAAAGAAAGAAGAACCCTTCAGAGGGTAGTAGAGAAAAGACTAGTCAGACAGGATCATGGATCAGCATTTCCTTTCCTGATAAGTGTCATTCCTTCTCTGTCTCCAAATTGCTCCTCTTAGGGTGATATCCTTTTTCTTCTCAGATGTTCTACAGAACAGAAATGTAGCTAGGAACCTATCTCTACTCTTTAGTATCAAGTATGTTAGTTCCTGAATAAAGCTTTCTCTAGGTTATCTCCAGACCCCCGTGCTATTTGCAATGGAAGCTAGGTTATGCAGTGGTTAAGGTTTTGGACTAGGCTCTGGGAGACTCAGGTTCAAATCCTCACTCTGTCATGGACGTTTTCTGGGTGACCTTGGGCCTGTCACACTCTCTCAGCCTAACCTACATCTCAGGGTTGTTTTGAGAATAAAACGAAGGAGAGGAGAACAATGTAAGCCAGGGGTGTTAAACTCATTTGTAATGAGGGCCGGATCTGACATAAATGAGACCTTGTTGGGCCAGGCCAAGTGTGTCACAAAATGTAATGCTAGGTAGAAGAGATATAAACTTTATAAAAGACACAACACAAAGATTTTTTTACTTAAAATAAAAGCATGCTTAAAACATTAGCTCTGTAAGCTGCAAACCTACTTTTGATTTATTGACATTCACCACAGAAATCTCATTCTCAATTGTAAGTTGAAGTTATCCGTCTACTCTGCTTGTAAGCTGTAGCTTCCCCCCCCTCAACCAACTGTAATGTACAAAACTATGTATCTTGCAATAAAAACATTAAATGATGATGATGATGATGATGATGATGATGATGATGATGATGATGATAATAATAATAAT
>NW_015161407.1:1439671-1454942 GCF_001447785.1 Gekko japonicus
AGTTCCACTGCGGGCCTGCTGGAAGCCCCCCGGGGCCTTGATTTGGGCCCCGAGCCACATGTTGGACACCCCTGATGTAAGCTGCTTTGGCTCCCCCTTGGGGATAAAGGTGGGGTGTAAAGTAAATAAATAAATACATTCTAACTTCTGTTCCTCATTTGTTACCACTGAGGCAAATTAACATTTATTATCATGCATAGGGTTGCCAAATGGATTTTGGCCGGGAGCGGGGGGCTCCCGGCCGGCGTCTAAATCGTGCGCACGCACCGCGTGTGCGTCACCCGGAAGTGACGTCGCACGCTGGGGTGGGGTTTCCCCCGGGCCCCGATTCCGCGGGAGCGGGAATCGGGCCTTGAAAGTGGGGGGAAATGCGCCCCCCGGGGGGATTTGGGAACCCTAATCATGCAAGCTAAGGGAAACCCCCCCCCTTCATTTTACTGCTTTAATAGACTATGGGGAAATATTAACTCCCCCCTTCTGTCCATAACATTAACAGAGGTTTGCTCCTATACTACTATTAAATGACTCTAGGTTTCCAACCAGGATGGGTGAGGAGGCATTGAGACTGAAAAGTAAAGGGTCGGGAGAGAAAAATTAGAAGTGGGGATAGATGAAAGGCAGATCATTAAAGGAAGAGAGCAAAATGAAGGAGATGTGGAAACGTGTTAGGGAAATGTAGGAAAAGACAAAAGGTGTGTTTAAAAAAAGAATGCTACCGCACACTAACAAAGCTGCCCCTTGGCAAGATCTGGCTGTGCAGAAGCTGGGTGAAACTGAAGGAAAAAGGAAACCATAGACCTTTCTAGGAGGTTACATCTGGTCCTAGCTGGGCTTCCCTTTCTCCAGTACAGGCTTGGCTGATGGGTTTAGCAAAATTTGATGAGCAGTTTCCCTCAGCCTCGGGGTAAACTTTGCAGAAAGACTGAGCTCTTTGCTGTGCTCTGCCTTCCTTGCGCTCCTAGTGGCTATAGTCAGAACTGCATCAAAATGTTTTTTTTAATGCATTCCGTGAATACTGCTTGAGGCAGGTTCCAGGGGCCTTCAAGCTGACTTGGGCCCCTCAAATTCTGTCCCCTCAGTCCCCCCCCCAGTTGGCAGCCCTGATTATAGCGATCCGAGCAAGAGGCTTTCAAAGCAAGTGAGAAGCCATTGCCTTCCTCTGAAGAGTCTTCCTTGGTGGCCTCCCTTCCTAGTACTGACTCTGCTTTGCTTCTGAGATCTGACAAGATCGGGCTATACCACACTGCCTTCCCTCCACTCTTCCTCCCCTATAACTGCTTTTTGTAGAAAATTTAAAAAGATGAGAAATCTGATCATAGTAGGGTTGCCAGGTCCCCCCTGGCCACCAGTGGGGGATGGGGGGGATAGGGATGCCAGATCCAGGTTGGGAAACCTCTGGAAACTTCTGGAGATTGGAGCCTGGGGAGGGGAGGACAGGGACCTCAGTAGGGTACAATGCCATTATACCCTCCAAAGTATCCGTTTTCTCCAGAGGAGCTGATCTCTGTAGTCTGGAGATGAGCTGTAATTCCAGGGGATCCCCAGGTCCCACCTGGAAGCTGACATCCCTAGAACACAGAAGTCCAGCATCTTGCCTAATTGTAGAACTTACAGGCAATAGATCATGGAGTGGGCAAAAGAAACTGCAGTCCTTTCACCCTTTTCCAAGAATAGAAAAATAAAGATTTCACCCAATCACCTGCTCCCTGAGTAGCAAAGGCCTTTTAAAACCAGGTTTCATTCTGCACAATAACTCTGGTCTCTGTCTGCACTGGCTTCCTCCCTTTTGGGGGAGGAGGGAAGGAAGAGCAATACAGGAACACTGAAAGCAGCGGGTTAATAATTAACTCCTACTTTCCTAATATTTGTTGTATTCAAAGTTTTGTCCTAGATCATTATAGCCACAGAGGCAGCTCCTAACATTACTACAGAATTTATCTAAAGGCATTACTGAAATGAATCTTGCATCATTATACAAATTAGTTACTGGTAACTTCACCTCTCCTGCAGTAAGTCCGCCAATGATTCGCTTCCGACGAGTAATAGTGCGGTTTTGAATACCACAATGTATTTGGGGTAAAAACGTTTTGATCTTTCTTCTTTCTTTAATAAAAACAGATAAGTAGTGTCATAATTGTATTTATAAAAGCCACAGCATTATGATTTAATTTCTGTGACTTCCTAGTAAACCATTACTAAGTTTAGTTTCTTGTGGATGAGAAACACCACTGAGGAAATATGGTATCTTTGTCATCAGAGCCATCAAGAGCATTCAGAACTTTCTTTTTTTTTGGGGGGGGGAGGTGAATATTTGTGTGTGTGTGTGTGTGTGTGTGTGTGTGTATGCCTGGAAATCATAGCTGACTTTTGGCAACCCCTAGTGGGGCTTGGATTTTTCAGAGAGGTGGCTTACTATTGCCTGCCTCTGTGTCCCGGCCCTGGTATTCATTGGAGGTCTCCCTTCCAAGTACTTGCCAGGGTCGGCCCTGCTTAGCTTCTGAGATCTGATGAGATTGTGCTTGCCTGGGCTATCCAAATCAGGGCAAGAACATTCAGAACTTTCATCATCCTCGATCATTCCACGTGTTTGACAGTCAAGACCACTGCAATAGACCTATTCATTCAGTGTCATCCTAAACACAGTTACACCCTTGTAAGCTCATTATGTCACTGGATGTAGAAAGCTTTAGCTCTGCTTAGGGTGGCAGTGTAAGAGAATCAAGCTTATCATAACACCATGAAAGGGATTCTTGAGGTGGGCTAGGAGGGATTTTAGAAATTTTATGGTGTGCCACATTTAGACCATATTGCACCATTCACAAGATTATATTTCAAGCATCAACCACTATGATTCCATTTAGCACATGCACATAACTTTCTTTGGCCAGCAAACAGGTCACCACAGCATCATCATACTTTTGTGCACATCCTGGATTTTTCCTGTCTTTCCCAAACCTGCTTTGCTGCAGTTTGTGAAAAACCACGGCAAAGCTGAAATGCCTGCTGGGGGGAGGGGGAGTCCAAATTTCCCCATTGCTACCTACATCAGTGTTATTTTTCCTCCCCAGTCCCCACAGTGGCCATTCCCCCTCCCATGGCACTGGGGGGGGCAGGTGAGGCTCTTTTGAATTTTTAAAAAACCAGTAATCAATATAAGGTGGCTAAGTGGAGAGGAAATGACAGGGGTCATTGCTGCAGTAACTGCGGCAGAAAGAATGTGGGGAAACCTGCCCTGTAGAAGCCACATTGCCACTGCACTGCGTTGGCAGCTGCAACAACAACAGGGAAACCACAGCAATGTGTTGCCATATGAAACAGACCACTGTAGTGCTTTGTTGCTTTCAGCATTTTTCTTCCAAGGCCTTTGCCCATGTGTTACCTTTAAAAAAAGCAGACTCCCCCCTCATTTTACATACAAACAAGTGGACGCATGGATAAATATTTGGGTATTCCCCCGCCCCCATCAAGTCTAATTTGGCCCTTAGAAGTTAGTCTCATTGAGCAAAGCAGGATTTACTTTTGACTAAAAATGCACAGAACCGGGCTATTAGTCTTTCTGAAAGCAGTCGGGGCAAGTTGTAGGACCCTGTAACATGACTCTTATGATAAAGCACTTTAAGGTTACCTGCATCCATGGATTCCTCCTCAGTTTCTTCTGCTCTTCCTGTAGTTAAAGATAAGTGTATACAGCTAATTTAAATTCTTATCAGTAAAAAAGGAAGAACTCTTTTATAAAGGGAACAGTTTTGTAGCCTATTCCACTATTTATTGTATGTATTGTCTTACAGCATTGTTTTCTACTTTTGTAATTCCATTTTGTTTTGTACTGTTTATGATGCATCATATCTGATAACTTGGGAAGGGCATTGTTTCTAATTTTTGTGATCCTAGTCCTATTGCATTGCTTGTTGGATGCCATCATGCTATTTGATTGCCTTGTTTAATATTGTGTAATCTGCCTGAGTCTTATGAGAGAGGTGAGCTATAAAGTAAATTAAAAAAAAGATTAAGATAAATCCACTCACACACATTCCTACTACCCTTGATGGCCAGGCAAACAGATAAGAGCAATTGCCTAGGACCTAAGAGACCCAGAGTTCAAATTCCCATTCAAACATAAAGCTCAGAGTGACATTGGGTGAAGAACCTATGTGAGGATGAAGTGGTAGGAAATTTGTAAGCCACCTTGATCTTCTTGGTGGAAAAATGAGATGAAAGTGTGATAGCAAGAAAAGATAAGTATTGGATATGTATCACACATAGTGCCTTGGACCAAGTCTAATTTTGTATATTGATATCCTTGAAATAAGATATCACTTTTGAAAAGAAACCGTGAACAGTGTGATACAATATCAAAACAAAAAAAACTACCTCTTTCATTTTCATCAGCTGTTTCATCACCTGTTTTAAAAAAATATACACACAAATTTATATAAAATACATAAAATAGGTATAGTTTACACTCTGTGTTATGAACTAGTCTACATCCTATTTATGTTATTTCTCTTTAACTGCAAAAGGGATCGCTTCCATAACAAAATTCAAAAATAATTCTATAGCATTTTTAACCTTTTTCAACTGCTTGGAGGGCTAACCACTTATTTAATCTTCTGTCTGGAAATGAAAATCACATCTCTGGCAGGTGCCAAATGGATCTCAGTTGCACTAAAATTCGAGCTACTGCTATTAATTCACTCCTTAGTTAAATATGCAACAACTCTGTTACTATTTTAATTTTAACCTGATATTTTAAAATACGTATTTAATAAGGACCTCTTCCTAAAGTGTTGAACGTTTTTCTTTCTCGTGTATTTCAACCATGGTTATATTGTTTAAAAGCTTGTGTGCTATGTAAGAAGAATTCAAAAACATAAGTTATATATTACCTTTTATTAGATCACCACACAACACAGCTTTCAAGGTTTCCAGAACTGTTTATCAGGCTTGATTTTGCTATGGACTAATGCAATTATCTACAACTACATGGTCTACTTGGGGAGAACTAGCATTTACCCAACAAAGAGATATTTCAGTGGGAGCAAAAAGAAACTAAGAATGTTTTACTAGGTAATACCACTACAGTTTTAGCTTACATTGGTTTTTGCTTAGTGCATCAACTTAATTTCTTTTATTTAGAAAATTTCCATGCCACATCTTTGGGGAACTGCTCAAAGCAGCTTACAGAATAAAATATAATAAAAATATAGAACATCACAAAAGGTACTATTTTTTTTAAAAAAGCATGAACAACATAGCCAAAGTATAAAACAACAAAAAACATGGAACCACTTAAAGAGGAGTTTTAAAATTAAATTAATCTCTAGGCTTCTTAATATAAGGACAACTTCATTTTGCCTTTGCCTCTTTTCCTTTTAGACAGTTCGGGTCTAGCAGAACCATTAAGTGATGTTTGTAATCACATAATGGCAACAGGGAAAATGCCAAAGACCTGGAGTGAAGCTAATGTTATAACAATCCCAAAAGAAAATAAAGATCCTGAAATCTCTTCCTCATATAGACCAATAGCCCTATTAAATTGTGACTCCAAAAAAATCTCAAATTTTTTAGCAAATAGACTCCAATTAATAATTCAAAAATATACAAAACCTGATCAAACAGGCTTCATACCAAAAAGATCTATGATGGACAATATCCGACGTACACTAAATATAATAACATACAGTAAAAAGAAAAAAATAGAAACCATATTGTTAACAATTGACCTTGAAAAGGCATTTGATAGTGTTGAAATTTCATATTTGCTACAAATTCTATCATTAATTAATTTTGGAAGTAAATTCAAAACTGCCATTAAAACAATATATGCTCACCCAACAGCTAGAATTCAAGTAAATGATTTTCTAACAACCATACAGAGGCACACACCAAGGCTGTCCAATGTCACCATTATTATTTGCCTTAGCCGTCAAGCCATTGGCAGAAGCGCTACTCACAACACCAGAAATCACAGGGATTGAAACTGAAGGAACAATACACACAGTGAGCTTATATGCAGATGATTTAGTCATTTACCTCACGAATCGAGAAAGCTCTTTAATAAAACTACAGGAAATATTTACAGAAATAAATCAAATCTCAGGTCTTAATGTCAGCCTAGATAAATCTAATACCTTTATGGACAACAAAAACTCTTAAAAGCACATTACAAAGAAAATTTTCTTACATATGGAAAGATTCTAAATGGAAATGCTTAGGCGTAATAATCCCGCCAGATCTTAAAAACATGATTGTATGTCATTTTGAACCCTTATTTCAAGGATCCAAAAAATGAAACAATGGAATACTCAAGGCTATTCTTGGGCAGGCAGATTAAACCTAATTAAATGCTTTAAACTACCTAAATATCTATTTTTATTTAGAGCCCTTCCAATAAACATTCCCAAAACGAAACTAGCCAAGTGGCAAATATCACTCTATCAATTCTTTTGGGCTTATAAAACCCCTAGATTGAAATTCACAAGCTTAACTCGACCCTCCACGGTGGGAGGATTAGACTTTCCAAGTCTAATATTATACTATGAGGCTATAAACCTGTCAAATATAGTCAGGACGATACATAGCAACACAGTTTGTAAATGGAAACAAATTGCAGAATCTTTTTCAAAACCTCTACAATTATCAGAACTTTTCTGGAATCAAGCCAAATTTAGACCAAAATCAATACAATGAAATTTTGCAAAATTCTTTGAACATATGGGACAAACAGGAAAAATGTATGCCCTGATATTTCCCAAATGGCCACTTTTACAAACCAACACTGGTTCACACCAGGACAAGAAACTATAGCTTTCAAAAAATGGAAACAAGCAGGGATATCTCACATACGAGATTTAGTTAAAAAAGAAAAATTATCTGATAAAGCTGAATTGGAAACAATTATTGGAGAAAAAGTCCCATGGTATAGACATTTGCAAACAAAGCACATGATCAACACTCTACAGCATACTGGAACTTTCGCAAGACCCTTGATTCCATTTGAACTCCTTTTGGAGAAACAAATTGGAGAGACTAAAGGTCTAATCCATATATATATATAAAAGAACGTCCCCTCACCGTAAAATCAACGCCCAGGCCAAACCGCTGGATCTAGAGACACAAAATTTGGGGAGAGCGCTCCTACCGTGGCGTAGGTGCTCGCTAAGAAAAGATTTTTAGAGATTAGACCCCTAAGTGGGTCAAAAGGGGGAAAATGTGCTCTCCCATTGATTCCTATGTGGCTACCAGGCAGCTGTCTCTCTGCATCCCCCCACTTTCTGATTGGTCAGCTGCAGAGCTCAGTATTCTGAGGTTTAAAAAAGCCAACAGTTACAGGGGACTGCAGAGAGCTAATGACAGTTGAGGAAATCAGGAGTGGCCAAGAACCACCTGTGAGGTGAAGCAAAGCTGCTGGCCCAGCCTCTCTGATGGCATCCAACACATTCCCCCCACCTTCTACACCGAACAGGAGGTTATTTGTCAGGTGCAACCCCACCTGCACAGTGACTTCTAATACCCCTCCCCCTCCTACACTGGACAGGCAGCTACCTGTCAGGTGTAGGAGAGGAGGTGGGATGGTTTCCAACACACTCCCCTCACCTCCTACACCTAACAGGCGGTTGTCTGTCAGGTGCAGCCCCACCTCCACAGTGGCTTTTAATACTCCTCCCCCTCCCCCTCTAATGCTAGACAGGCAGCTGCCTGTTGGGTGTAGGAGAGGAGGTTGGATGGCTTCCAACACACTTCCCCCACCTCCTACACCTAACAGGTGTCTGTCAGGTGCAGCAGTGGTTGCAGGGTGCTTAAAACCATGGAGGAGCCTGCCCCAGCAGTAACATCTTAGTGATCCTGCCAGCTCTGTATCCACAGCAGCCCCATAGCTAAGGGGTTTTGGGGGAGGGGTATGGGGGGGCCACCAGCCAATTAAATCAAAGTTAATTAAATTAACTTTGGTTTAATTGGTGGAATTCCTAAGGCAGCCCCGGCTGCAACCAAGGGCCTCCAGGCGAGGAGGACACGCAGGCGGGGTTCTTTGGTGGGGGAAAGTGCCATCCAGTCACAGCTGCCTTAGGGCGACCCCCTGGTGGGGCTTCCCAGGCAAGAGACGTCTAGAGATAGCTTTGCCCGCGCTGGTCTCTGCCTCACAGTTCCGGGGCATCCCCAGGCCCTCAAACGGCTCCAGCTGGACAAACTGAAACCCTCCTCTCTCCTGGTGCCCCACGCTTTCGGTCCAAATCGCCCCCCCCCCGAGTGCTTGAGACTGTGCGCAACCACCGGCAATTCCCAGTGCACGTCTGCGTCCCAGGAGTCAGGAGACAAGCCTTGCCTGGGTTTCGCCTGGCTGTGCACACAAGGGTCCCCTTTTGGAGAGGTGGGGAGGGGCCGAGCTCTCTTCTCAGGGCTATGAAGAAGCTCCCCCCCTCTGGCCTCCATGCTGCAGCTGCAGAGCTGGGGGCACCCAAGAGGAGCGCTGTGTGCCTATTGCCTTTGGCCAGCCTCCAGCAGCAGCCCATGATGGCACAAAATGGAACGGTCGGCCTTGCGGCTGGGCAGAGGTGGGGGGCAGGTGGACCGCCAGGGGATGTCTTGGAGAGGGGCCTGTAAAAACTTTTTGTTAAGCAAAATAATGAACCATTCAACTGAAGCTAATTTGCTTAACTATCAAAAGACATTTCAAGCTCTTTGGTTTCCTGTGGTAAATTACCTGGCAGATAAAGGAAGAATCCCTATTAATTCGCATTATCGAGACTGGTTATATTTTTGAATTGTTATAATGTTAATGCTTAACAGTTCAACCTGTTGAATTGCATGATAGTATGTGAGAAGATGTACTGTATGTATGTATGGATATGTTGAAATTGTTATTCTTTGTTTTGTATTTCGCATTGTGTTTAATATAATAAAGAAATAAATAAAAGGTACTATTTTTAAAAAAAAGCATGAACAACAAAGCCAGAGCATAAAACAACATAAAACATGGAACCACTTAAAGAAGAGTTTCAAAATTAAATTAATCTCTAGGCTTGTTAATATAAGAACAACTTCATTTTGCCTTTGCCTCTTGTCCTTTTAAAGGAGCTGTATTCCATTTTGTGTTAGAGAGACATTTGATCCATTATTACTTGTAATGCTTTCAGTTGGATAGCTTCCATTTTTTGATACTTGCTCGTAGGATGCTGCTGCAACCTGATACCAGGTACACACATACCCCTTTTTAAAACATCCATCATGGTGAAGAGTTCTAGAGAACTTAAAAGCTTGCACATGTGTTATTTTAGTTGGTCTTAATAAAATATCTACATGGCTGTTGTTTTTGAATTATGTGATGGAATCACTTGTCATTACATTCAGGTACCCAGTATAAAACTTTGTTGGTCTTAAAGGTGCCACTGGACTCAAACTTTGTTCTGTTCCTTCAGACCAACATGGCTACCCATCTATTGTCATTACAACATTAGCTTAGGCGGCATCCTGACTTTGTTGAGTAAAGGGTGGAGGGGGTGAAGAAATAACTGTGTCAATCAACCTATAGATAGCGAAGAAACCTACCTCTACACGACTGGTGAGTTTCGTCTTCTCCTGTTAAGCAGTCCATTTCTTTGTTACAGAGATACTCCTTTGGAATACACACATCTGAGTTACAGTGGAAGCTTTCACCTTTGCATTCTGTTGGAAATAGACTATTCAGCTTACAAGAGATGTGATTCAAGGGATCATCATCAACACAGTTATAGAAGGCTACAAGAAGGGGGACCCGAGATACTCGCCGGGGGAGTATTCCCCACAGCTCCCGGCCTGTAGAAGAAGGAGGAGCTCTGCAGGAGGAGGAAGCAACAGCAGGTGATCCCAGCAGGCAGACCCATCAGGCCCGCCAAGCCTTCTCCCTCCCCCAAGGGGGCGCCCGGCGCCCCGCCAAGCCTCCCCCCTCCTTCCCCCTCCCCCAACACCGGCGGCGGCGAGGCCCACCAAGCCTTCCCCCCCTCGCCCAACACCAGCGGTGGTGGTGAGGCCTGTGGCCTGCCAAGCCTTTTCCCTCCTCCCCCCAGCACCAGTGGTGGCGAGGCCTGAGCCCACCAAGCCTTCTCCGCTCCCCCCTCCCCAGCGGTGCCAAGGCCTGAGGTCGCCAAGCCTTCTCCCTCCCTCCCCCGGCACCAGCGATGGTAAGGCCTAAGCAGCTCACAGCCGCTGGCCCGCCAAGCCTTCTCCCTCCCCAGTGGTGGCGGCAGTGAGAAAGTTGCCAGGGCATTCTCTACGCATGTGCAGGGAACTTTTGGGGGGATTTAAGTATCCCCCATGTAGTTTTTTTCAACTTTTTAGATTTTTCTGCACACCTGGGGACTGCTCCAAGTGTGCTGGAAAATCTCTCTGCCCCCCAAGTACGCCCAATGTGCGGATTTAGATATCTGCATGGAGGGGGCAACTTGGCTATTAGATATATAGATGCACATCATATAGTCAGATTTAAGTATACAGACTATGCAATGGAACCAGGATTTTGAACATTTGCACATTATCAATGAAATGGCAACTCTTCTACTTGTGTGTGTGCACACAATCAATTTTGTGGAACAACAGAAGCAACTTCCTCTTTATTGTGATGGTGTGTGCCCTAGTTCAGGATTGGTTGTTTGATATAATGGAAGAGCCTGAGGCAGAAAGTTTCATTCACTCGGCATTTTTAATTGCATTTGTTCTCTACTCAACAAGAGAATTACGAAATTTACAAGAAAGGGCTGAAGTTCTGGTCTGGTCAATTTTACTCAGAGAGAGGTGACCCTTAACCCTCTCACAACTCATGGTGAGATTCTTCTCTATTAGATACCATATGGCTACAGACTGTCCAAAATCATGTTGGGTGGGGCAGATTGGGTGGGGACAGAACTAAGAGCCTGTGAGGAGAAGGATGTGAGAAACTCTTAACTTAGGGTTATTCCACAGCTTGCCTCCTCCTCTCACACTCCTTTAACTTGACAAGACAATTAATACCTGGCTTGTTTGAATGCATCGTACGAGAGAAATTCCTAAGATATATTTAAATTGGCTATGCTTGACATTTTTTGCCAACCATATAGCATCTTTCATAGACATGTGCTTCTACATACCAATAAAATATGAAAAAGGTCCATCAGCAGGCACATACCTTTGCAACACAATTCATCACTTAGGTCTCCGCAGTCATTTATTCCATCACATGTTTTATCTAAAGGGATACATTTTCTGTTGACACAGCGGAATTCGCTAGAGGAACATTCTGTCAAATGAGAAGAGAAACAGTTATTCTTGAAGAAAAATTGCTGAAGAAGGGGAAACTTCTTAAGAGGACTAGTTTCTAGAATGAATGGACAGAAGCAACAATAGGATCCTCTCCTGCGTCTTGGATTGGGTGGGGAGGGGATGGCCCGGAATTCACAGCATTTGCGTCCCGCAAGGACGAGCTCTCAGCTTACAAGGGGTGCCCCCTATGGGGTAGTGATTCCCCTACCACTGTGTAAACAGGTTTTGGTAGCCCTGCACGAGACCCACCCGGGAATCGTGAGGATGAAAGCGCTGGCCAGAAGCTACATGTGGTGGCCGGGAATGGACAGCGAAATTGAGGCCTGGGTGCAGCATTGCCAGGCCTGCCAGGAGATGCACCCTGAACCTCCGAGGGCTCCCGTGCGCCAGTGGGAGTCTACCCACACGCCGTGGGCATGGGCACATTTGGACTTTGCTGGCCCATTTCAGGGGCAGCTGTTCTTCACACATGCAGAACTATTCCAGCAGCTCCATGTGGATCCCAGCAAAGGTTACCCGAGTCACCGGACCCCTATCATACAAGGTATCGATGGATGGGGGCCGGCTTCTATGCAGGCACATAGACCAGCTGCGCCGCCACCTGCTGCCCGAGGAACCTGAATTGTCCTCCGCCAAGGAGGAGGATTGCGCCCTGGAACCAGCACCGCTGCCACTGCTGACTGAGAGCAACTCCCCCCACAACAACATGCAGCTGGATGGCCAGGAAGAAAACCCTCACAGGACTCCTGAGTGGTCCCTGCCTCACCAAGCCCAGCTCCGGTGTTGTCTCCACCCCCACAGGAGCCCCGTCCTTCTCAGAGGGAAGGATGCAAGCCAGCATACCTTGAAGACTATGTCTGTTAAGGTGCTTTGGAACTTAGGGAGAGAGGTGTTATGTATTGGGATTGAAACATCCCAGGACTGTTCTACCAGAGACTGGCTGAGCTTGGAGCACAAGAACAATAGCCCACTAGGACTCTGGAAGTAACCAATCAAGAAGTAATGTTACGTAAATAACCTATAGTTGGGAGTGGGGTGTGTTTGGGTGTGGCAACTGCATGCTATTTAAACAGGGCTGCGGCCCTGGAGTTCAGTCTTGTTCTTGCTGAAATCACTAATAAAGTAGAGCTGATCACTAGACTTGGGGTCTGCTCATCCATGGAACCCACTATTTAACAATCCTGCTCCTATAGAGCAGAATGGGAGCTCTTTGGTTGGCAGCCAGAACTGCCTGTCAAGCTTTGGAAAGCCACTATTAGCATTTCCAGGGCTACAGAAGTGCTTCAGAAGTCCATTCCCCCTATTGCTTTGACGATTGATCGGTGCCAGCATGTCTGTCCCATGAACCACCTTCAAGAACCTCTGCAAAAACGTGGTTTGTCAGAGGTTTGTTGTAGACACAATCCCTCAAACCTCGGCCTACAAACCATGAACCTAACATTTTTTGCTCGATCTTAGGTTCGTGATGAGGTTCGTGCCCATACGTATCCCTGACCCTGCCCAGCCCCAAACCAGAACTTTCTGCTGAATGAACTACAGAAGTACGTGAGTGCTGTGGCTGAAGCAGCCATGTGCCCTTCCCCTTGTGTGTACAAGGCAAAAGGGAACCTGGATGCAAGAAGACAGCTCAAACATACATCTACAGAGCTTTCTCCAGTGTTCCTCCTGATCACACCACAGTTCTTCTTCCAATGGATGTTGCTTTTTCCCTCCCTTATTGTGTTCTCTGTCTCCGTTCTGTGGTGGACACAGATGTGTGACTGCATGCATCACTGCATCACATGTCTGCAATGGTTGGCTGTTTTCACCCCCCCTGACAAAGGAGGTAGCAGCAGATTGATTGGTGGCTTGTAGTGGGGTTGCTATGGTCTCTGATGTAATTACTATGATCTCCGCACCCTGGAGTGGGGTCTTTTTTGCACATTTCCTCTTTGCTGAGTGAGTGTAGGAAACTGACAACTGGTGCTGTGCTGTTGTAGGGATTTTAGTGTTGCACTGCCCAGAACTTTGCTGTCTCTAATGATGGTGGTTTGATCACTGGTCTCTGAACAGAACTAGGATATTATACTGTATTGTAAATTACATTCCAATTTACAAGAACTCAGTTTCTGCAATGAGAACAGTTTCACTGAGACAAAGCAAGGTAATCAGTTCCTAAGCATGTTAATGAAAAAGTGGCACACCTTTGGATCGTATCTGAATTTTAAGGCCGAACACTATAATAATTTCCAGGCAAGAAGGACTAGTAAGTAAAGGTGCCATCAAGTTGCAACTGACTCATGGTGGGTCATGGTTTTCAAGGCAAGAGATGAACAGATATGGTTTGTGAAAATTATTTTAATAATGGTAAAAAGAGTAAATAGTAAATTTGCATTCCTTGTTCTGCCAATACACATACACACTCCTGTGATTTATTTTGAATAATATATTTGTAAGTTGTTTACAGAAAGACTTGGGGTTGAGCTGAAATCATCAAGATAGTGTCCAAATTCCTGCTGACTTTTGGCTTTAGTGCTTGGGATTTTATCAGTGGGCTTGTATCAATCCCATACATCATTAGTTTGGCAAGCCCTAAGTTGTAATAAAAAGGAAAGATGCATAGAACTCTGTAGTGTCAATGTAATAGTTCACTTCCTTGTTTCCCAATCTTCAGTGATAAGGCAAATTACTGACAAATCAGCTGATTTGTTCTAAAGGTTCCGGAGTGGCCGGGGCCGAGTTCTGCGGTTCTGGTGCTTGGACTGATGCTTCATCATGCTCCTGGGGCTCCAGGTCCTCGGGGTCGTCCGGGAGGACCCAGCGCCGCAGTTGGTCGATGTGGCGGTGGAGCAGTTGGCCGTCCTCGCAGGAGACCTCGTAGGATCGAGGCCCTCGCACCCGAACCACTCTCGCGGGGATCCAGGGTGGCCCCTGTGCGTAGTTCTTAGCGTAGACTGGGTCTTCCGGGAAGAACCCTCTGGCGGCTGCGTACGATTCCGTTGCTGGTTCCACCTCGGGTGCCCGGTCTGGGTGTAGACGGTCCAGCCGGGAGGTTAGGCGATGACCCATCAGGAGTTCCGCCGGGCTGCGGCCGGTCTCGGTGTGCGGGGTCGTGCGTTGGCCGAACAGGAACACCGCCAGCTTGTAGTCCCAGTCCTTACTGTCGAACGTGCGCAATGCTTCCTTGGTGGTGCACACCATGCGCTCCGCCTGGCCGTTGGTTGCCGGGTGGAATGGAGCCGACCGGACGTGGTGAATCCCGCAGTACCTCGTGAAGTCCTGGAACTCGCTGGAGGTAAATGCCATGCCGTTGTCGGTCACCAGGGTGTCCGGAAGACTGTGGGAGCTAAAAATGTGGCGCATTGCTCTGATGGCAGCCTTAGAGGAGGTAGACAGCACTGGCACCACTTCTAGCCACTTACTGTAAGCGACGACTAGAATGAAAAAGATTTGTCCCTGGAACGGCCCACAAAATCCAAGTGTAGCCGGGACCAGGTTTTGTGGGAAGACTCCTAGGCTCGATCTGGCGCTCGGGGCGGTGCGGGCCGGAACGCCTGGCAGGGTTGGCACTGTTTCACCAGTCTTTCAATGTCCTGATCGAGGCCGGGCCACCACACATAACTCCGAGCCAGCGTTTTCATCCGCACCACTCCTGGGTGAGCCTCGTGCAATGCCGCAAGCACTCGATCTCGGAGGGGGGGGATTACCACCCGACCTCCCCACAGCACACAACCCTTGTGTGCAGACAGTTCGTCTTTGCGCGAGGCATAGACCGCAAAGTCGGGTCCAGCCGTGACCAGTGGCCACCCCCTTCTCACCCAGTCCAGGACGCGGCATAGGATCGGGTCCTTTGCGGTGCGACAGGCCACCTCTTTCACGTGGACCGGCTGGTCGGGCAGGGTCTCTAGCAGCGCGATTTGATGGGCTGGGGCCGGGTCAGGCTCCGTTTCCGGCAGAGGCAGGCGGCTCAAGGCGTCCGCATGGCCCATCGCCTTCCCGGGCCGGTGCAGGAGCATGTAGT
>NW_015161407.1:1456221-1465530 GCF_001447785.1 Gekko japonicus
CAGCCCCGCACCACCACAGGATTCTTATTGAAATCCTGAAGCCTGATGTGTGGTTTGTGCAGAGGGGGTCCCCCGTTGGGACACACTGTCCGCAACGTCTCCTCTGAGATAATGGTAAACTCAGAGCCCATGTCAAGTTCCATGCTACAGGGGGACCCCTCTATCCGGACCGAAACGTGGACTTTGTTCCGGCCCTGACGGGGCAAGTCTGAGGCTGGGGCTGGTGGTCGACGGCATTGGTGTCGATCGAATGAAGGTCCACAGTGTGGATGGGTTCCAACTGGTGGCTGGATTTCCTGGGTGGTTGGCGACGGCCGCGGCAGACCTTGGCGATGTGGCCCTGTTTTTTGCAGGACCTGCAGACCGCGTCGCGAAAACGGCAGCTCCGGCGTTCGTGCGCCTCTCCGCAGCTGGCACACGAAGCGGCTGGCTCCGATGCCCTTGCTGGCGGGGCGCCCCTCGAACGGTGAGGTTGTGGTGTCTTGCGGTGGAGTTGTGCCACTGCTTCTTCCTCGGAGTCGGCCGAATCTCCCCCAGTTTGGGTGCGGTGTACCTGATGCCCACTGTGGCCTGGATGCGAAGTTTTGAAAGCTGCCGCATCCTTTAAAGCTGTGGCTATCGTGAGGTCGTCATCCCAAATCAGGCGCCTCCTCAAATTGGCCTCTCATAGCCCTACTAAGAACTGGTTCATCAGGGTTTCGTCCAGGTTGAGAAAGTCACATTTCATGGCGGCCTTCCGAAGGTTGGCCAGGAAGTCCGCAGCTTTCTCCTCGGGGCCCTGAACCTGCGCAAAAAAGTCCATGCGGGCCGCGAATTTGGAGGGCTGTGGTGCTAGATGGGCCGTGAGGGTCGCGGTGAGGGCATCGTAGCTCACCTCCTCTACCTCCTTAGGTGAGATCAGGTTCTGCAACAGGAGCAGAGTGTCCATACCACACAGGCGTATGAGCTGGGACCTCTTCATATCAGCGTCGGTGACCCGCATGCAGACGAGATAGTGCTTGAGGATCCTCACCCATGTGGTCCATCGCTCGGGATGGGCCAAGTCAAACGGAGCAATGCCCTTGTGTGAGGTTCCCGCTGGGGCGGCGGTGGCGGGCCCGGAGGATGCGTTGGTCCCGGAGGATGAGGAGGTGGGAGCAGAGGTGGGAGCAGAGGTGGCGTCTTGCTCCGACATTTTCGCGGATGCTCTTGGACGCTCGGCGAGGAAGACACGGTGAGGCCGGCGAGACGGTCAAGCGAGCTGAGCCTGAGGCGTGGCTAGGGCGGCGGCAGCGACTGGAGCGTGGAGGACGGCACTGCTGCTCGAGAGATCAGCGGTGTGCGAAGCGGAGCCAGGAGCGGAGCGATAAGCAGTTGCCGGAGAGCTGGGATGCGAAGCGGCGCGGTTCCCGGAGAGGTCTTGGCGTCGGGGCTCGGTGCGGTGCTTGAGTTGGCGTCCAGGTCTTTGTTCAAGGGGTCGTGGATCCCACCTTCGTCGCCAGTGAAAAGTACTCAGAACGTGGAGTGATTTCAGCATGAGTACTTTTATTAGTGAAGAACAAAGACAAAGACAAGGAAACCAGTTCGCAGGCCGGTTTATATGCGTTCAGAAAACCCGCCACCAAGTACACCTAAACACACCCCCTACTCCCGATAGGCTATTTACAGTAACCGGGCGACCACTGGTCTCCCGGCTGGGAAGCTAGCCCTTTTGATTGGGCCGGCTAGGATCCTTCGGATCCTTTGTCTTTCGACCGAAGCTACAGATAAACTGTGCCTGGCCAGCCCGGGCAAGTCCGGGCATGTCAGGCTGAATGCATTACACGTGGTAATGGTGGCAGTACATTACAGTTTGCCATTACCTTCCTCTGCCGTAGTCTTCCTTAGTGGTCTCCCATCCAAGTACAGACCCTGCTTAACTTCCAAGCTCCAATCAGATCAGGCTAGTTGGGAGTATTAGGGCTGCGACCAATGTTTGCTCTAATTCCCACACAAACACACACTGAGCAGAGCAGTTCACATCCTGAGCAGAAAATAACTGATGTAATCTTAAAGTGGGCAATGGGCAGTGCAAGACCCTGTGTGACTCGACTGCTGCTGAGTGGGGCTTCCTGTGTTAATGAGCAGCTGCTCACTTGCACAACTTAGAGGGAACACTGGTTGTGACAAGAAGGACTACACTGTAACAAAAGCTAATGTTCTAAGCAATACATCTTTGTCACATGAGCTTATTGGCTTCAAATTTTATAGCATCACTAAAGTGAAGCATGCAGTATAAAAGGACTAACCAAGCACACAGCTTCCCCACCACCACCTTGGAAAACATGTTTTACCTACCTCTAGACATTGTGTGGCATGCCACCTTAGCAAGCTTCCTGTTACCCCTACTCATTCTAACTAAAGAGCATTCCGTTAGGCTGGTCTCTATGCCTCTGCAAGTCACTTTAAGGCATTCTGATGAATTCCAGGCATCATCTGGGTGTTCAAATTCTATGCGGTCAGCCCCTCTGCAACATGCAAACAAAATGTGTTGAGAACCATGTGTGTTATTTAGTTCAGACGTTAATGTCCACTGTGGACAAGGAGAGAAAATTGGTAATTTTACCCCATCTTGTAAAGCCACCAGGCACAGAGAAGGCAAGATCAAAGGATTGGTTATCTCTAATGGAACTCAGGTTCTGATTCCATTATGTCGATAAAACTATATAGCTATGACTGTGGATGTTTGACAAGTGCCTGTGGGAGGGGATGCATGGAGGCGTCAAGAGCTAGAAAGAGCTCAGCACTTCTAGAACGTGTGTCCCTTTGAGCCTTTAAGCCATACTCTCTGCCCTCTCCTTCCAAGTAGATCTGACAGCCCTGTGTTTTAAGATGTGGGTGAACTGCCATCATGTAGCATTTGGGACTGAGTTACATATAGCAGCATCCTGTATAAGGCCCCATTTGGTAACTTTATCCCACTATTCCTACTGTCCGCTTGTATACCCATTCCAAAAGGACACTACATAATCTCAGAGTACAGGTGAAAGGCAGAAGGTACATCTAGTGTTGCAAACTCCAAGATGTGAAATTCCTGGAGATTTGGAGGTGGAGCCTGGGGCGGGCAGGGTATAATGCCATAGAGTCCATTCTCAAAGCTGCCATTTCTTCCAGGGGAACTGATCTCTTTAGTCCAGAGATCAGCGGTAATTCCAGATCTCCAGGCCCCACCTGGAGGTTGGCAATCCCAGGTTCATCAGCCTTACCAAACTTAGCCGCTCCTGTTTATATGGGACATCTCCTGGAAACCCTATACATGCTGCTTTGGGTTTCATGGTGGAGGAAAGGAAAAAATATACATTAAGTAATGTATTTATTTGTCATAGAGAGTGCTGACAGTTTTTTCACAGACACAAAAATATACTTAGTATAGTAGGCAGGCAAATAACTATTACAGTGCCATCTTAAGCAGAGTTACACCCTTGAGGTCCATTGAGTTCAATGGGCAGAGAAAGGTGTACTTCTCCTTGGGGTGACAGGGTAAGGGTCAAACTCCACAAGACAATTTTTAACAAGTCAGGTCCAGGTTCCCTGGTATAGTTTGGCCCTTAATTCCTCTTCTTCATCAGTTTCTGTATAGTGGGATGGATTTTGAGTTACTACATTTTATGCTGATGTCACTAAAAACCCACTGAAAAGTACAGCTCTGGATTTCGTGACCACTATGATAGTACTTACCATTTGGGGTTCCACAAAGGTACATCTTGTCCTCCTGGCTCCTTATCACCTCCATGGACCATGATTTGCCATCAATAAGCTAACCATTTTGAGCTAAATAAGAAATTCTAATGATAGCTTTTCTAGACCAGTGAATGATATTATAATTAAAAAGTCAGATAATAGTTTAAAAAATCAAGTTGTACTGTGCCGAAGACTACCCAAATTTACATAAGAACGACCCTGTTGGTCCAAACCAGTGGTCCAGCATCCTGCTTCACACAGTAGCCAACCAGTTACTCTGGAGGCCAACAACAAATTTACAGCGTGATTTCAGTATATGAACATAAGAAGCTGCCTTATATTGAATCAAACACTATTAGTCCAACAGTGCCAGTACCTTTTATTCTGACTTTCAGTAGCTTTCCAGGTTTCTAGGGAAAGTTCATTCCCTCCAATATGCAACTTGAAATGCTTTAATTGGAGGTTCTGGGGATTGAACCTGGGAACATATGCATGCAGAGACTACGCATGGACCAACCAGCTTCCCTACTGGTTGAACCAAAAAGTTATTCTGGGGATCATGTGACCCGCATGAACAAAAGCAATGTGGAATGGGAGCTGAGATGAGGAAAGAACTTGCCACAATTGAGTTTGAAAGCTATCTGTAGCCAACCCTGTGCTCACCACTGAACTATGGCCTAGCCCTTGTAATTTGGCATAGTTCTGCTACAGAGGTCTTTACAAATGCTGGTTCTTTGCTAAACAGTGGCACCCTCTTTAAATGTCATATTTATGAGAATAATTTGTTTTTCCCTTTCACATGATCTTACTCTAGGAAATGAAGATGCCTGCAGACCACATTTGCTTCATTCATGCCCCATCCTTGCCGGCAAATAAACATCTTCTGGGAATTTACTTCGACTTCAATGAATCTCTCTGATGCATTTTCTGGCTTCAAGAAAACTTCAAAGTTGTCTAGAAGGCAAAATGAAACTTGCTAACACTTCTGTTCAGCTACAAAGCTTACCAGCATGTGACATTCTCACTGTGGCAATTTTAAAAAATGAAAAACGCCCTTGGAGCATGAGCCATTTTAATTCAATTTTAATTTCACTGTAATCTTCAGCCAAAAAGTCATAACTTTTTTTTAACATAAAAGCAAACAAAATGTGGCAATGCAGATTTTGGCCATAGTTCTGGAAACTTATGGAACCAACGTAACCTAAACACTCATGATAACAACATACTGCATTTGATTAAACAAAGTTATGTATAGTTTGCCACTGCAAAGTGAACACAAAACCCCAGTAAACTTGCATTTCTCATTTAAAGAGGAATTCAGTTTTTGATTAATCAAAGCATTCAGGTTCTTGTCTTAAAAAGAAACTGCCAGATGTCCCTTACTATGTTCTAGGATTTTTAAGACCATATCCTGCAGACATTACAGAATAACTGGGAGACCAGTTAATGCCAGTACGCTTGAGCTTCCCATCCTTGTCACTATCAATGACAGAGCTACAACATTCATACCTTGAAGTTTACAGCTTCCTATGCTTCTAAATTTGCTCTTGGAACGTTGACATTCATAGCTCTTTAGTTGACAGTAAGTTCGAAAAGTCCTTCCCTCAGCAGAGCAAACTGAGGTGCCATTCCTTGGGCATTGATAGGGTAGCTTACAGGAACAGGTACCATCCATACACCTTTGCCAGGGCTGGCAAAAAACTTTGCTGCAAGAATTAACCGTATAGCTCTTATTTAGACATTCTTCTATCAAATAATTTTCTTGCTGATCTAGTGGAGCTTGCTGGGTAGGCTTCTTTCGGCTCGTAGGTTTACCCTGTAAGGGGAAAAAAATGCTTCTAGCAGTAATCCAAGCAGAGGATTTGCCCCTGTCCAAATCCATAGAAATCAATGGTCTCAGAAGGCTGTAACTATACTTAGGATTGCACTGGAAATAGCACATAACTTAAACCAGTTAGGTTTTTCTTACAGTTCCTAACAATTAATTAATAAAACATATTACAGATAAAATGTGTTTTATCTAAAAATGATTTTATCTATAAATGATTTTATCTAAAATAAAATTCTTACCTTTACTGCATAAGTGCAAAGAAATAAGGATAAAATGAACATGAGGACTGTTAATAGTCTCATGATGAAGGGTATCTTGCTGTCTATTTAGATCTTCTTTCCTTGCAGTTTTTCCCAGCCTCTGACTTCTCGATGTGTTTAATTTTTAACCACTAGTAAAATATTTAAAAATTGTTTTGAAAGGTACCTCCTTGTGGACTGATGGTTCTGAACTCTGAGAGGACTGTGTCTCAGTTTAGCCTAGCTGACTGTAACTGCGGAAAAGATAAGACCCCAATAGGAATGTACCGGTCTGTCTGCCCAACTCTCACACCTCTCACACCCTTTAAGAGCTTCACACTGTAGCAACTGTACATAGGAACCTCTTTAGACCAGCTGCTGTGGACAAATGAAAATGTCCTCTCTGCTCTGCCAAGGAGGCTCATATTTCAAGGTTCTTTTGGTCAGTTGCTCAATTTCCCGGCACATGGATTAAAAAAGCATTGTGTGCTTAGTTCTGGGACTGCCCATTTCTGGGAAGAGTATTAACTAAATCAACAAAAAAAAATATCTAGTATATCTTATTCCTAATGCTGAAAAATCAACAAATAATAGGCTCTTGTACACACATTCCTAAAACCTTAATACATCACAATAAATAACCTTTTATTCTGACCTACTGAGACTTCAGGCTGGATTCCTAAAAACCTTTTCCTGGGAGTAAGCCCCACTGAATACAGTAAGTCTTAACTACAAGTAGATGTGCTTAAGGTTGCCAACCTCCAGGTGGGGCCTGGAGTTCTCCTGCAATTGTAACTGATCTCCAGACTACAGGAATCAGTTCTTCTGGAGGAAACAGTAGCTTTGGAGGGTGGACTCTGTACCATCACATCTCTGCTTTGATCTCTCACGTGGCATTACCCCCAAATCTCCAGGAATTTTCCAAGCTGCAGTTGGCAACCCTAGGTTGCTCCCATAAGTGTCGGCTATCAAATAGTGGCAGGGGACAAAGATGCCCACCAAAGCATGTACTGGAAAATGCACACTAAATGGGCATTCTGGACACCCTATTGATAGAGCTGGAGTGAAATCTAGTGGAAAAAATTCTTTGTAATGTCTAGCCAGGCCATGAGTCTGCACATTCAATAACATTCATATTGTACATTGCCTGATCTTTTTCAGAGTTAACCTGAAATATGTGGGGGACATCTTATTTATATAGATCAGCCAATATCATAATGCCCCTATATAAATCAATGGCGCGACCTCATCTGGAATACTGTGTGCAGTTCTGGTCACCACACCTTAAAAAGGATATTATAGTTTTGGAAAAAGTGCAGAAAAGGGCTACTCGAATGATAAAAGGGTTGGAACACTTTCCCTATGAGGAAAGGTTAAAGCGCTTAGGGCTCTTTAGCTTGGAGAAACAACGGCTGAGGGGTGACATGATTGAGGTTTATAAGATTATGCATGGGAAAGAGCAGGTAGAGAAAGAGGTACTTTTCTCCCTTTCTTACAATACAAGAACTCGTGGGCACTCCATGAGATTGCTGAGCGGTCGGGTTAGAACGGATAAGAGGAAGTACTTCTTCACCCAAAGAGTGATTAACACTTGGAATTCACTGCCACAGGAAGTGGTGGCAGCTACAAACATGGACGGCTTCAAAAGGGAATTAGATAAGCATATGGAGCAGAGGTCCATCAGTGGCTATTAGCCACAAGGTATAGATAGGGACTCTGGGGCAAGTGATGCTCTGTCATCTTGGGGCTTGGAGGGGTCAACAGTGGGAGGGCTTCTAATGTCCTGGCCCCACTGGTGGACCTCCTGATGACACTGGTATTTCTGGCCACTGTGTGATACAGAGTGTTGGACTGGATGGGCCTTTGGCCTGATCCAACATTGGCATCTCTTATGTTCTTATGTTCTTAGATGCAAGGTGGTTGTTGTTTTTAACTTCAGATCCCTAGCATACCCTCCAACATTTCACAGGTAAAAAACAACATGCTTCTAACATCCCTCTTACCATAGCCCATATCTATATGCTACACTCATTTCCTCTACAGTAGTTTCAACTTTATTGATTTTACATCCAAGAAGACATTAGGTATTGTTTAAATTTGCCACAGACTGCAACAAGCGAAACATCAGACTGTGTATTGCAAAAAGGACTTGAGCATTCATGCACAATAATGTGCATGTGTGGCACAGACAAGATGTATCCCTTCCATATAGGCAGATTTAACTTCTAGAGCTCAGAGTTCCTAGAGATGAAACCTGAAGCACCACCACAGTAGCAAGTCACGCTAATAACAATTTAGCCAAGCACTGCCAAAAGGCAAAAATAAGTACATAATTGGGGCATATAAGGTACCAAGTAGAGCTGCAAGAAAACCAGGACTGTCCTTGCTAAATAGGGGAAATTGGAATATATGCTCCAGTTCTTAATATGCTGACTTGGAAGCAAGATTTACTGCAATTCTGGATGCCGAGTTCAGGTTTAAATAAAGGAAATTTGTTATGTACGTGGACCACCTCCAGGGGTCCGCGGAAAGGCCAGAGCTTGGATCTGAGAACAAAAGAAACTTCGGATCCTGGATTCCCCAGCCCCAACCAATAGCCACCTTGGCGGGACATTCAAACCCTCCAATGGGAGTGGGTGTGTGTGTTGGTGGATATGTATATAGTTGGCCCTGTGGGCCGTTAGAGTTAGTCTTTGTGTTAAGTACAATAAACGTGTGCTACAGTATGTCGTCGTCCGAGTCCTCCATGCAGCGAACCCAGTACTTTTCAAAATTCTTTCCCCAAACTGCATAAAACTACATATCAGAAAGGAAACCATCCACATTCTTCCAGTATTTCCTGGTAGGATCATGCAATAAATTGCAATGCAATAAATTATTTTAATAATAGTAAAAAGAGTAAATAGTAAATTTGCATTCCTTGTTCTGCCAATACACATACACACTCCTGTGATTTATTTTGAATAATATATTTGTAAGTTGACCTGGTTGATGCCCGTAATGGAGAGTCCCAGGGCCTCGAACCATGCGAGTCCCAGCAAGCTGGAGAGAGGCCGGTCCACAACCAGTAGGTCCAGTTGGCCCTTGAAGCCTTGAAACTGGACCCTGAACTTGCCCCAGCCCAACACCGCTACGGGGTTCTTGTTAAAGTCCCGTAGCCGGAAACCCCGTGACTTCTGTAGCGGTGGCCCCCCCTTTGGACACAACGAGCGGAGCGTATCCGCGGATATGATGGAGTAGGTTGACCCGGTGTCGATCTCCATGGTGCAGGGGCCTCCCTCTATGAGGACCGTCACATGCAATTTGTTGGGGCCGTCGGGGGGCAAGTTACAGACCTGGTTTTGCAAGAAGTGGGACGACACGGTGTGGAGCTCGAAGGGCGGTTCCGCGGTGGTCTGGTGTGCCGCCGATCTCGGGCGTTGTCCCTTTGCCCGGCAGACCTTTGCGATGTGCCCGGCCTTGTTGCAGGAACGGCAGACCGCGTTTCGGAAACGGCACAACTTGCGCTCGTGGTCCTCTCCGCAGCTGGCACACAGGATT